>NW_026059573.1:0-47991 GCF_023721935.1 Panthera uncia | reverse complement strand
ATCTGAAGCAGGCTCCAGGCCTTGAGCTGTCCGCACAGAGCCTGACTTGTGGGGCCTGAACCCATGGACCGTGAGATCATGACCTGAGCCGAAGTCAGACGCTTAACCGATAGAGCCACCCAGGTGCCCCTGGTGACACAGGCTTCTTTTATCTTGTGACTCCACCATCCTCTGGTGCCTTGGAGCCCTCTGCTTCCAGCTAGGCTTTTTTTTTTTTTTTTTTTTTAAACACCCTGGTCTGGAAGAAATGAACATCACTTTGCTCAAATTCCATCAGAGAGAACTAATCACATGGCCAGGCTTGGAGGCAAGGGAGGCTGGGAAATCTGTCCCCAGCTGACCAGCTGTCTGTCAGCTCCTCTGTGAAAGGACAAGCATGAATATTTGGTGGTTAGCTAGCAAGCTTCTGCCACAGTGAAGAATATGTAACTTCTCAGGTTGCCTTTAATGTAAGATGTCTACCAGGCAAAATTCTTAAGTCAGAAACGTCACAATCTTAGGTAATTTTCCAAAACCTCATCTAGAAAAATGGCAGACTAGCGTCAACCAAAGCATAGGCATTCATTGAGATGAACTGAGATGCCAGGTAGCTTGGAATAGGGGTCAGAACAAAACCCGAGTCAGAGACTTGGGTTCAAATTCTGACTAAAGCAGCTACTGCCTGGTCATAAGCAACTTGACCTCTTTGAGCCTCCCGGTTCTTAACAGCCAAACGGGGGATCATAATGTCCACCTTGCGGTTTTACGATGATTGGAGGTAATACACAGAAAGGTCCTGGCAGACAGATCGTGGACACACGATACTGGTATTACTATGTTTTCTGAACAAGTATTTCTCAAGAAAGCAAACGTCCTTTCTTTTAAAGGCTTTGAAAACAGAAAGCGTAATACAGAACAAGTCATTAGCCTTACGTAAATATAAGTTGTAGCACAGTGCGGATGTCATGCTTCCAACTTCAGATGTTATAACCTCTGTCACGTAGCCAGAATGAAGCTAGGAGTCAGAGTCTAATCGAGTAGTATGATTAAACTGATTTTAATTGCCTCAATGCTAGTAGGAGTCATGCAAGATGAAAAATAAGCATAATAAAAACAATGACTGATTGAGTGCGTACTTTATATCCTTTAACCTTCACACCAGCCCTCACACATACTATTGTTACCATCCCTAACACCACCACCACACTTAAAAAAAAAAAAAAAAAACTTGTTTATTTTCTTAAAAATTTTTTTTTAACGTTTATTCATTTTTGAGACAGAGAGAGACAGAGCATGAATGGGGGAAGGTCAGAGAGAGAGGGAGACACAGAATCCGAAACGGGCTCCAGGCTCTGAGCTGTCAGCACAGAGCCTGACGCGGGGCTTGAACTCACGGACTGCGAGATCATGACCTGAGCCGAAGTCGGATGCTTAACCGACTGAGCCACCCAGGCGCCCCTACATTTATTTATTTTTTGATAGAGACAGAGCATGAGTGAGGGGGGAGCAGAGAGAGAGGGAGACACAGAATCTGAAACAGGCTCCAGGCTCTGAGCTGTCAGCACAGAGCCTGACACGGGGCTTGAACTCACGGACTGCGAGATCGTGACCTGAGCCGAAGTCAGACACCCAACCGACCAAGCCACCCGGGCGCCCCTATTTTCTTTTTTTATAAATAAGGAATACAGTTTATTATCGGTTATGGATCAGGTAGCAGGGAGTCCATTCAATGTAACAAAGAAACATTGAACAAATATTCTCATCTCAAGTATAACTGCATAGTTAGGAACTTTCCCTGAAGGTCAAAGATTTGTTTTCTTTTCTTTTTTTTTGAAAACTACTGGAAAACACTCCTCACCCAATTTATACAGGAGATAGAAACTAGTGAAAAGAAATCAGAATTTATATCTGAGTAGAAATTGCAAGGTAATTAGGTCACCAACCTTACAGAAACACTTCACACCGCATACTTTGTCATAAATTATAGGCACTTTTGTATGCGTTGACCTTTATTTGAAAACTTGCTGTCAATTGCACCAAAACAATATGATATATTACGTCAAGCATTTAGAGACCATGATATAATTAGGTTATATTCAATAGAGAATCAGGGGAGCTCAGATTTTAAAGACCCTAAAATTCATACTGAAAAATCACCTTTGCTCTAGAGGTAACAGCACTTGCTGTCCTGGCAAATGAAGGAAAACTGTGTGGGTGCTTTTAAGCTCCCCACCAACCCCCTGCCCCGTCTCTTTCTCTAAGGGTGGAGAAATGCACTTGCTAAATGAGTACTTTGTGGTATGGGCCGAGTGAAGTATTGAATTGCCTGGGGAAAGGGGAAGATATCTGGAAATGTAGAAGCAATTAAAGTCAATAATTGTACAATGCACCGAATTTCTCAAAGATAATGGGTTTTCTTCAGAGGCCAATCAAATGTGCTGCAAATCACTAGGAATTGCAGTGCCTGCCTATAGAACGCCTGGTGGTGGCAGCTCCCCATTTATGAGTTTCATAGGGAGTCCCCCCTCCGACTTCCACCTGCCCACCCCGCAAATGTAACATCCAAGTGTCACAAGCCGCTGTGGCCTTCTGCTGACTGTCAGTAGTCTCTCATCCATCCATACACTCAGGCCCGGAGGACAATTGCCTGGGATTTGAACCCAGGCAGTCTGACTCTAGAACTCAAGCTCTTAATCAGGCAGCCTGGGATCTTGCTGGAGGAAACACTTTATCTATGTGAAAACACTTGAGCACAATGTGTGATAACATTGTGCTGAAGTGTGGCTCAGATTATAAATGCTATAGGAATTCAGTCTGGAGAGGAACTCCCAGTGCTCGGGCATGACTGTGTGCCAGGCATGGGACTGGGTGTTTCCACCCTTCCCATTTAAGGAGAGGTAGCATGGCACATGCAGAAGGGGAAGAGCATGAGTTTTGGAACTGCACAGGTAGGGTTTAAATCCTGGCGTTGCTATTTATGACCTGTGCAATCTCAGGCAAAGTCAGTTTTCTGATGTGGTGGCCTTAGTTGAGAATAGGGAGTATGACAACCACCTTACAGAGGACGGTTTACTATCATAAAATAGTATCAGAATACGTTGTGCTATTCATTCAACAAATACTGATTAAGTCGCAAGCATTTGGAAGCAACACTATTAGCCAGAATGCTACATTACACTGTTATAATAAACCCCTGATCTCACTGGTATAACACAGCATAAGTTTAATATTTGCTCACACTACTTTTCTTTTTTTTAAATGTATTTATGTACGTATGTATGTATTTATTTAGTGTGTGTGTGTGTGGGAGAGAGAGAGCGGGCGAGTGAGCACGGGCAGTGGAGGAGCAGAGAGAGAGAGAGAGGGAGACACAGAATCTGAAGTGGGCTCCAGGCTCTGAGCTGTCAGTACAGAGCCTGACAGGGGGCTCGAACTTGCGAACGGTGGTGGGGGGAGATCATGACCTGAGCCGAAGTCGCCACCCAGGCGCCCCTTACGCTACTTTTCTAATGCAGATTAGCTGGGCCTACTCTGCCATCTTTACAGAGACCCACACTGGCTTGGTGAGGCTCTATCTCTGCATTTCCACGGTTGTCAATGTAAGATTGCCAGGGTTGAACTTTTGGGATTCTCAAGATATGCGGATTTGCCCATTGGCCCTTAAAAGTTTCTACCTGAAAGCAATGCGTATCACTTCTGCTCTCATTCCATTGGCCCAAGTGAGTCATATAAGGTAGTAGATTCCTACCACATCCCTTGGGAGTAAGGGGGGCGGGTGGGGGGGGGGGGAGAACCAGGAAATGCTTGATGAACAATTTTCATCACCACTATGCAGTCTGTTTACCTGTAAAACAGATCGGGGAAACCCTATTTTAAGAAGAAGACACAAAAGCTCTGAGAGGTTAAGTCATTTGACCAAGGTCACACAGCCTATCCATGGGGGATAAACCGATACTTTGCTCACTCTGACTCTTTAATTTACATGCACAATGTCTAGAGACTTTATATATAAGCAGAATACAGTTTCAGGATGGGGGTGGGGGGGGCCCTGCAAAGTGTGGTGGATAGAATAGGAGTTGCATAGACATGGCCTTCCTGTTTGTATTATGCAATAACCAGTGTGCTCTCGGGGAAGGCAGGAGGGGGCAGAGAGGGGTTTATGTCATCAGCAGCAGATTGACAGAAGTTTGGACAGAGAAGGATGCCTAATGCTGGAGTGTGGCAGAGGCACAGGTTTGGGGGACACGATGACTGCAGCACTTTAGGCCATTTCTCTGGCAGCAGGGAGGGGGCTCCCAGGCAGGACAGGCTGTCGCGGGAGCCCAGGGTAAGGTGATAAGGGGTAGACATGAGTGAAGACAGCAGGAATGCAGAAGGGATGAACCTGAGAGCTGCAGAGGAAGGTGGAGAGCGGCTCACTGGTGGAAAAGTAAAGAACCACCAGGCGGTTTGTACAACGCACGGGACATTCTTCATACCTCATGCTCCCTATCCCAGTCTGGTATACTGCACCATTATAAAAAAAATTCCCTAAGGCCTCTTTTTCTCTTGCCTTGCAGCTTCTTAGGAGAAGGTCTGTATGGGGGTGGGGGGCAGCTTCACCGCGGTGGGACGCCCTTCCGCCCGACCCTCGGCCTGCGGGGTACAGTCACCGTTACCACCTCCGAGGTCTGGTCCTTTCAGTTAGAGGAAAACTCCCAAGGCCCAAGGGGACCAAGAGGCCTGCCGGTCGCCTCTTGCTCAGAGGGCTCCGGCCCTGCTCCCTCTCGAAGTCCCCGGTTCGCCCACCTCCGAAGGCAGCCTTCGCGGGCAGGGTGGGCGCCCGGCTCGGTCCTGGCGCCCCTGGCTCCGCACCTCTTCCACGCCCCCAACTGCCTTCCCTTCCCAGGCGGCCGGAGCCCTGGCTGGTGTCGGAGGGCAGGCAGTCCCGCGGCGGGCCCCAGGTTCAGCCTCCGGGCCTCCCTTCCTCCCGACTCCGCCTTTCCTCGGCGAGCGCGCGGGGCCGGGGTCGAGGCGCCCCCACCCCCCCCTTGGGGTCCTCCGCCGAGCACAGCCGCCCCAGCCGGAGGAGGGGGCCTCGGAGGCGGGGTGCCAGCCCCGGCGGGGCGGGAGGGGTGCGCACTGCGGCGGAGGGGCCGTGACTCACCGCCTGTAACCCAACACCCGCCCTGCTCCCCTCCCCCAGCCTCTCCTCCGTCTCCGGCCTGGCGGCCGCGGCGACACCTAAAAGAAAATGAAGGGGCGCCCGGGCCCGTGGCGCCCCCGGCCGGATCGCGAGCGGGGCCCGGCGGCCTCCGGCTCGGAGCGCTCCCGCTTCCCCCGTCTCGGGGCTCGGCGAGCCGCCGCCGCCGCCGCCGCCCGGGCGCCAGCAGGCAGGGAGGCCGAGCGGCCGGAGCAGGAGGCGGCGGCGGGAGCGGGCCCGCGGTAGCTGCGGCGGGCGAGCCCGGGGAGGGGGCGCTGGGGCTTGGAAGCCCCCGGGCCCCGGCCCGGCCGAGCGAGGACAAAGCCCCCTGGCCGCCGCTGCGGCCTACCCCGCGCGGCACAAAGGGCGAGTCGCGACACGCACCCATCCCCCTCCCAGCTCGGGTGGCCCCGGGCCCCGGGCGGCGGCGGGGAGGTGGGGAAGCCCCGGCCACGCCGCCCCTCGCTCCCCTCCCCCGGGGCCGGCCGAGCGCGCCGCCCCCGCCCCCGCCCCCGCCCCGTCTGCGCGTCCTCCCGGGGAGGGGTCGGGGGGCGCGGCGCCCCACATAACACTCCCCCTCCTGCGCTCGGAGCCACCCCTCTCCCCTCCCTCCTGCAAACACCGCCGCCTCCCCTGCCACCGCCGCCACCTCGCCTGACGCTCCGCAGCTCGCCGCGGCCGGGGGGCGGTGCGCGGACCGTGCGCGCCAGGGGCGCCAGATGTGCAGTCGCCGCTGCCGCCAGTGACCGAGCCGCAGCCCGAGCGGGATCGGGCCGCCTCCCCGATGCTGCGGGGGCGACCTTGAGCGCGCCCCGGCTTCCTCGGCGGGGACCCCGACACCGCGAGCGCCGTGTCCGGTCCTGCCCTCTCCAGCCCGGCTCGCCCCGCGTTCGGACATGGAGGGGGCCGCTGCGCCCGCGGCCGGGGACGGCCCAGACTTGCGGCCGGGGGCGCCGGGCTCTCCCCCGGAGGCGGTGGCCGGGGGCGCCGGGCTCGCCCCCGCGGTGGCGGCGGCCCCGGAGCCCAGGAAGCCGCACGGGGTGAAGCGGCATCACCACAAGCACAACTTGAAGCACCGCTACGAACTGCAGGAGACCCTGGGCAAAGGCACCTACGGCAAAGTCAAGAGGGCCACCGAGAGGTTTTCGGGCCGAGTGGTGAGTGCGGGAAGCCCCCGGGGGCGCGGGGTCGGACGCGGCGGCGGACCCAGGGCGCGCGGGGCGGGGGTCTTGGGCACCGAGACTGTCTCGTCGGAGAGCGGCTTCCCAGGAACCCCCAGACAGACTCCTCACTCTCCCCAGCTCGCCGTGGCTCAGGCGTGTCTCTCTCTCTCGAAACACTTGTTACATCCTGTCTGCGCATATTTTGGGGGTTTTTCTCCCAGCAGCAAAGTAGTGTTTATGATTTGCAAACACTTTGCAACGTTGGGACCGTGGAGGTCTCCCTCGCGGGCACGCATTCAGACCAAGCCCTGGAATGCCTCGCTGCTCTAACTCCCAACAGACCCACATCCTCAGCGGGGTGCTGTGGTTCCCCAAGTCCTGTGTCCTGTAGATGAATGCGACCCCCCACTCCCACTCCTATTCCCCATCACCCTGATGCTGCTGTAGCTGCAAGGGAGGGTGGGCTCCTGCCTCTGTTTTTTGTTTGTTTGTTTGTTTGTTTTGTTTTGTTTTGTTTGTTGTTGTTTGTTTTTAAAAGAGAAGGTTTGGGAGCAAAAGTTAAAGGCTGCTGCATGCCTGTGGGTTGTGACAGTTTGCCTCCTGCTTCTGGGAGGACTGAAATGCCCAGGGCATGGGTAGCCACACCAATGCCGAGTTGCAGCCGACTCCATTGCATTTCAGGTCCTGGTTTCAGGGCTACTGAATTGCGGGGTCTGGCCCAGCCGCCCCACTCTTCGTGACAGCTGAAACCCTGCCAGGGTTCCAGCCCCATTTGCAGCTCCTTGAGTGCCTTGGGGTCTCTGCGTTGTCCTGAACTTGGTTTGTTGTCGTTTTCCTTTCTGCAGAACAGGCCCTTGAAATCCACACCGCTTGTGGCTAGAGGGTTGGGTTCAAAGTGACTGACTGTTGCAGAAAGATTTCGTGTGGTGTGTGGCAGAAAATTAACATGGTTCTTTGATTTGAAGTGTATCAGATGTATTTTAATCGATTTAGGGCCAAAGTCAGGAACTAATTATGGTACTCCTTGCGTGCACTTTTGGGGGGTGTTTCGGGGCCCAGAGTTGCTTATACACTTAACAAATGACCACGGCAAAAAAGCAAAATGAACTGGCGAGGGAAGTGGTAGATTGATGTTGGTATTTTTCTTTTCAATCTCTACAGGAACAGTTCTGGTGGGGGTAGGGGGTACCAGTCAGAAAGTTTAGCCCCTCAATTCTCAAATATTTGGATACCTGGATAACTCCCGCATGCTAAGTTTCCCTGTTTGGGCTGATCCAACTGTATTCTATAGCTTAAAAAAAAAAAAAA
This sequence comes from Panthera uncia, assembly GCF_023721935.1. Taxonomy (NCBI): domain Eukaryota; kingdom Metazoa; phylum Chordata; class Mammalia; order Carnivora; family Felidae; genus Panthera; species Panthera uncia. The sequence continues at coordinate 40,359 of NW_026059573.1, read as the reverse complement.
AAAAAGGGTCTGTGATAGGTTAATTGGAAATTCGAGACGTTGTGCATTGTATTTTGAAAGGGGTCTTCAGTAAACAAATCCTACAGCCAACAAGTGGTTCAGAATTCATTCTGGGCAGGTGCCACTTTTTTGTAGGTTGAAAATTCTGTAGAGACGGTTGTAAAGATGTACTTTGAGGAACGCACTTTCAGGTTGGTGGAAGAAGAGGCTGAGAAACGTGCACTTCATTCATGCTTTTCTTCTGAGGTGATATTCCCCAGGCTGGATGTTGAAGAAGCAAGAAGTAAGCCTCGCTCCTTGCTCGTGTTGTCTTAATAGCTGTTGAAGAATAGCGCTGGGAAGCTGGAAAGCGGAATAATGAAAAACAGACGCGGCTGGAGCTGCAGGTTGAGGATGTGAGCCTGTGAGGGGTTGAGTGGTAAGGGTGTGTCTGGAGGACACAGAAGCCCGAATGCTGGGGAGCGGCCGCCAGCTGTTTGAAAGAATGAGATCTCGTCTTATGGGAGACACCTTTCTGAGTTTCCCTGGGGCTTCCTGTCAAGCATTCGTCTTGCTGTCTGATCCACAGACGAGGCTAGAGTGAAAGGGATTGCATCAGGAGATGGGAGCCTGCCTTTCTCTTTTGGTGGGTGTCTTTCCCTTTATTTGCAGAAACTCTGAACATTCCGTCGGGATTTAGTTGGACGGCCGCTAGGGGGAGCCCTGAGAACGGGAGAAGCTCCTTTCTCAGCAGGGAGACTGAAGTCCTGCTCTCTTATTGTCCAGCTCTGGTTGTTTCCCATTGTGCTCTTAATTTCAGCTAAATCTCTTGTTTTACTAAAAAATTAGGTGAAGATTTTGAGTCTGGTAGCAGATCCCAGCTCAGAAGCTGGAAATCCTCAAACTGCTTTCTATTTGATACATAAACTTACGAATGTTAGCACAATCATGTGGTGAGAACCTTGCATTAACCAGATGGGAAAACTGAGGTTTGGAGATGGGAAGGCCTCCTTGGCCTTGAGTCCTCCCCCTGCTGAGCACAGTGCTCACAGATGGTGTAAGAACTTAAGTGAGAAACAGGAATTGTCAGGTGGAAAATTCCCTATGCCTGGCTGAACAGAAAATAAAACAAACACACAAAAAAATCGGTCAGCAAGTCGTTCTTGCCTGTCCAGCGCTTGGCGATTCAGAATCTGTCCAGAGCAGCAAGGAATTTTCATCTGAAGTGTGGACTTGGAGTTTGCTTCTGGTTCTAAGGATGCACCTTGCTTTTTGGGGTGCGGTTGAAGAAACCCGAGAGAGCACTGTCTCCGGCCTGCCTTTTCAGTCTTCTGTTTTGTTTTCATTTGTGCCCACGTCCTCTCAAGAGGTGCAGAGGCTTGAAGCTGCTTTGCCTGTGAGAGTAGCTGGCGTCCCAGGTGGGAGATGCTGTGGAATCAGTGGGACACCCCCTCCCCCTGTTGAAAGCAGCTCAGAGGCAGACAAGTGTTTAAAAATGAAAATGTTGTGGCTTTTAATTGCACATCTGGAAGGGCCTTCGGAATCAAACAGAGCACTGCACAACACCGTCTTCTGTGTTCTGTGAAAGCCACTTCCGAAGAGAGTTGCAGGATCCCGAGCTCAGAGTGGCCGACTCGGCCTGGCCTGGTCCAGCCATGCTCCCCTCTGATTCCCAAATGTGGTTTGTGGCCACTGCCTGAGGGTGTCAATGACACAAGGGCTCCGAGTGGTTTGTTCCGGAGATGAACACATCCGACCAGGAAGCACTCTCGCACAGGGGCTGAGAGCCCTGGCCAACATTCAAATCCTGACTTTTCACCAGCTCTGTGACCTTGTGCAGGCTATGTTACTTTGAAACCTCAGCCTCCTCATCTGTAAAATGGGCTGGCAGTGGTACCATTTTCATGGACCTGTTGTAATAATTGAATAAAATCGTCTATAGAAAGCCTCAAAAAGTGAAATTCACCAATTTAGTTGCTTTCTTTTAGCAGATTCTTTTTTTTCCTCATCTCACGTGGACTTTCATTTAGATTTTAAGACCATCAGAGGGACATGGTGCATTGGACAAATTAGCCTTGTATCACTCAGAGTGGTAGGGGAAACAGTCGGCTTCTCGGCTTGATTAAGGAACACAAGGTGAACAGAAAAGTGCGCCCATGAGGAGCCGAGACAATCAGCCAGATTGTGATAGGATCTGAAAGCATTTCTACAGCCTTGAATTTGGGCTTTGTTTCTTGCACAACTTTTGTTTTGATACAGTTTTGGGCAGGGCTGCTGAGTGGAGCCCTGTGGCATAACACGGCATGCATTTTCTTTGAGCCAAACTGCCCGGACCTTCAGGCTGCTCAAACTATTGCCAAAAAAACCCAAACCCCCAAAACAAACAACATTTTGAGGAGAGGTGTCATGTGATCTCCTCACCGTCAGGGGTTCGACTTTTCCCCTGCACCAGGTCATCTCTCCCGAGCCGGGGGGCGAGGTCTCCAGGAGGGGTCTGGCCCGGGAGTGGCGGATCAGCGGGCAGAGTGTGCCCCTGGTTTGCCGCGGCGTTCCTGGCTGCCGGAGCTCTAGCTTGGGTGATGGGGCGTCTTCACTTAGCAAAGGAACTGCTTTCACCAAAAATGGGTGTTTGAAACCCTAGCCCAAAGTTGCTCCTAGCCTGGTGCCGGGAAACTGCAAACGAGGGGCACAATGTAGTAAGCGGGCCTGCTGAGGCAGGTGACGTGTGGCTGTCCCGTGGGGGTGGCTGGGGTGCCTTATTGCAATTATGGCCCCAACCCACTTTCAGGGAGTAAAGGGACATTGGCAAACACGTGGTCCAAACTTCTCCTCTTGGAGACGGGAAAAATAAGGCATAGAATCGTTAAGTGATTTCTCTGCAGTTGCACAGCCAGGAAGTAACCGAGCTGGGTCTAACCAATCTGATTCTCACTTTGGTGTTTTTCCATCACTTGTTTAATAAATCTTTACTAGAGCAAGATGTGATGCTCACTCCTAAACAGCTCGTAGTCCAGTAGCAAAGATAAAATGTACTTACAAATTTTGAGCTAATTCTGTGCAGTTCAACCAAGAGTTATTACCATCTCCCCTGTGTTTCTCTCCGTGTGAAAGGCCGGGACACAGGCATGACTGAGACCCACGGGGCTACCCATCTGGTGGAGGAGGCAGTAAGCAGTCACTAGGTCTGAGTACCTCCTTTGTGTAGGACTGGATCATATCAGGTGATTTTCACGTTGGAATGTAGCTCCCTGAAGCTTAGTACATTTCGCTGAGTTCAGTCCTGGACAGGAACACCCCCTCCCCGATTGCCGCTGCTGCTGTGATTATTACTGGCTGATATTTTTGAAAGCTTGGGGTGTGACGTGCCATGCTAACTGCCTTACAGACATTTCCTCCCATTGAAGCCTTACAACAACCCTGAGAGGTGTGCAGTCTAGCTAGACCCATTTAACAGATGGGAAAAATGATGGTTAGGGAAGTTGGGTAACTTGCCCAGGGTCATACAGCTAAAGAATGTCAAATAGTCGTTTTCGAAACCCGCTGCTGCTACAGAAACGGAGAACCTTCCTCATGTTGCACAATGGATGGCCTCTGGATTTGGGCGTGGTTCTTTGCTCATGGTGTCAGAAGACCAGCCATGGGGTGATTCTTTTCCCCGGGGGGGGGGGGGGGGGGTTTCTTTGCGCTGTTTGGGAAGGGGCAGTGGCATAGTGGAGGATTAGTGAGGGCAGTTGATGTTCAAGATGACCCTTGATTTGGGTTTCAGGAGACTGAGATACAGGGAATTTCAGACAAAGGGAGATTTTAGGGTGAGCAGGCCGTGTTGCTTAGGATGGAGGGTTTGTGCTGGGAGGCAAGATTGACAAGATAGGATGGGGCTAGTAATAATAATATTTCATGATGGTAATAGCAGCTAATACTTTATGAGGGCTTATACCATGGGTCAGGTACATCGCCATGTACATATTACATTTTTTTTTAATGTTTATTTCCTTTTGAGAGAGACAGAGTATGAGCAGGGGAGGGGCAGAGAGAGAGGGAGACACAGAATCCGAAGCAGGCTCCAGGCTCCGAGCTGTCAGCACAGAGCCCGACACGGGGCTCGAACTCACGAACCGTGAGATCGTGACCTGAGCCAGAGTCGGACGCTTAACTGATTGAGCCACCCAGGCGCCCCCATTGCCACGTACATATTAACTGATTTAATTCTCATAATGAGCCCATTTTCTAGACGAGGAAACCGAGTCACCGGCTGTGAAGGTCACACGCAGCTGCAGGGTCAGGGTTTGGACCCAGGCAGTGTGAACGCAGAGACCTTGACCATATCTCTTCCTCTAGGTGGGCTGACCTGGGTTCTGGTCGCAGCGGGGCTCTGAGCCCAACATTCTGGTGTGCTGGCTTGGAGAGGGGAGGCTAGCCTGCAGGTTTTCGCAAGAATTGAGGTATGAGAAGATAAGGATCGGAACCGCGTTGATATGTCTGCTTCTGGCAAACTGCTTGTTGGGCCGTGAGTATGCTTTAATGAGTCAAGTCAGGGAGCTCTCCATCTGGACACACACTGAGTTCTTTGTTCCTTGAGTAGCCTCTGATTGTGGAATCCCTAGCGGGTCTGGAGAGGTCAGCTGGTTCACCTCCCCGCGTACAGGTAGAGATGTGCCCACACCGCACAGGACGTCTCACTTCCTCCTGGGAAGCCGCAGGAAAGGAGGATTGAGGCAAAGTATCTTGTCTGTTGGGAAGCCCTGTCTTATTACCTCCTGTCACTGCCTCACGTAGTGCCAAGCGCATAGTAGGTCCTCAACAAAGTCTTGTAGGATGGAACTGAAGTGAATGCATTGAGCTAGGGAAGATCTTAGGAGATGGAAAGGCCGTAGGTCATCGTCTCTGACCTCAAGGAGCTTTCTGATTTGCTGGGAAGAAAAAACAACGGCTGGAAACGAATGGCCGGTTACACAGCGAAGTCTGCAAAGCCAGGCAGACCATTCTCCGCACGGATTCCCTTTCTGTTACATGTGCTCAGGCACTCGTTAGGGAGAGAGACGTCTGTCCAGGGCTTGTCGGCTTCCTGGCCGTGGCTTCCTGTCCTCAGTGGCTCCGGAGTCAGACAGCCTCAGTCTCATTTGTCTTTCCCACATGAAAGTCCTGGAGCATCTGTAAGTTATGATTTGTGAAGTATCTGTTTTAAAGCAGAATGCATTTATCATCGCGCTGGCCCAGACGACGCTACACAGGGCAGGAATGAGAAGATCCCAGGCCCCAGAGTAGGAGGGGCTCGGCCAGATGACCCACCCGTGAGCAGAGTCTGGCTGTATTGATAACATTCTCTGGAAACAGCCCAAGAGCAGCCAGATGTTGACTTCACGGCGGGGCCCTTCGGTAAACTTTTAACTGCGTTTTAAAACGGGGATGGCCAGTTCCACTCGTCAGCCTACCCAATGATGCAAACACACATCCACACGGAAACGTGAACGCAAATGTTCCCAGTGGCACGATCCACAAGAGCCCTAAGTAAGAGCAACCCAAACATCCGTCAACTGATGAGTGGGTAAATCAAACGTGGTGTGTTCTTTTTCTTTGTGGAATGTTATATCTGATCCATTCCACAATTCCATTTATGGAATACTTATGGGTTATTATTCAACAGTGAAAAGGAATGAAATACTGAAACGTGCTGTAACACGGATGAACCCTGAAAACATGCTCAGTGAATGAAGCCAGTCCCAACAGATCTTACATGGCTTGATCCCATTTCTGTGAAATGTCCCAAATAGGCCAAACCGTAGAGACAGAAAGTAGATGAGGGGGTGCTTAGGGCTTGAGTAGGTTGGAAGGAAGTGGGGAGCAGCTGCTGACGGGCACGAGGTTTCTTTCTTGAGTAATGAGAATGTTCTAACATTGTGATGGCAGTTGCACAAATATGGGCATATACCGAAGATCCCTGAGTTGTACATTTAAAACGGGTGAATTTGGTGATAGGAAAATTATATCTCAATAAAGCTATTACTAAAAAAACAAAACAGGGGCGCCTGGGTGGCTTAGTCGGTTAAGCGTCTGACTTCGGCTCAGGTCACGATCTCACGGTCTGTGAGTTCAAGCCCCGCGTCGGGCTCTGTGTTGACGGCTCGGAGCCTGGAGCCTGTTTCGGATTCTGTGTCTCCCTCTCTCTCTGCCCCTCCCCTGCTGTGCTCTTTCTCTCTCTATCTCTCAATAATAAATAATGTTAAAAAAATTGACAAACAAAACAGCAACAAGCCGGGGCTCAGGGGGGTGGGGGGAGTAAGGGGCTCGGGGGTGGAGGCCCATGTCTGTCAGGCCGCCAAGATTCCAGTCTGTGGGTCCATAGAAGTCTCGTGCTAATGTTGTACAAGACGAGGAAAGCAGTGACCTGTGTGCCGTGGCCACGAGAGCACCCTGGAACCGGAATACCCGGATCCACGTTCCGTCCCACCGCTTGACAATTTTGTGACCTGGGGGTGTTACTCATCTCCTTTAAGCCTCTGTTTCCTCAGCTGGGGCTTATGATGGTTCTTCTTCCCCAGACTGTTGAGAAGATGGAAGAAGATGCCGCGATGCGGCTGAGCCTTTAGACCCGTGCCTCACACATAGCGGATGCACAGATGCATAGCGGATGCAGCTGGGGCTTTTGCTGGTCTAAAAGGGCACATTTGTCTGAATTAGAAAATGGCGTCCCTCTAGGCGAGTGAATAGGAAAAGGCTCCCCTCCTGGCCTGCAGCAGCCCCAGACTGATGGCTCTGGGAGAACCGATGCCATTCATTCGTCCCTCCACCGGGCCCCCGGGTGTATATGTTCTGCACACCGCCACCTGGCATACCTGGCGGTGGCTTTCAATATTCTTATTAGCTGCCACTCATCGCTGCTCTGTGGCTGAGTTGTGATATTCAGACACGACATATAAAAACACATAACAAAGACACAACATATGCTGGGGGCTGACGTACCTTCTTTTTCTTTTAATCTAGTGGTAAAGCAGATGTATTGAATGAGTGCGTACTAAGTGCTCAGGACTGTTGGCAATTTCAGAGGAGAGAATATGACAAGTGCTGCCACCGAGATCCTGAGAACCTAGTTGGGGCGTGTGAGTAATACATCTGGAATAATCTGGGAACATGCAAGGTAGGCTATCAGTGGGGTGTAGAGGAAGAAGTTCAGTGTCGTCCCTGCTACTTGGCAGCTGGATGGTCCTGAGCGAGCCACACTTTGTCTCCGAGCTTCTGTTTTCTCGTCTAGAAAGTGTGGCTGCCGGCATCCCACCAAGTGGGATTGGTAGGAGAGATAGGATTTGGAAGCTTCTGACGCAGAGCCTGGCGCCTAGCAGGCTCTTGAAAACAAGGGCTGGTGCTACTATTTTGGTGAGAAGTACCACATAGAGTACCCGGTGACCTTCTTATCTTGGATCATGACTCTCCCTGCTAAACACGGAATTTGCCACATCCTTCAAGGTTCCCACCTGGGTGTCCAGACTCCCACTTCCTTATTACTCTGTCTCGGCCCTTGGTCCGTTCCCTTCAGGACATGTAAACTATGGGGCGCCTGGGTGGTTCAGTTGCTTAAGCGTCCGACTCTTGATCTCTGCTCAGGTTATGATCTCACGGTTCATGGGTTTGAGTCCTGCGTCGGGCTCTTCACTGACAGTGTGGCGCTTGCTTGGGATTCTCTTTCTCTCCCTCGCTCTCTCTCTCTCTCTCCTTCTCGCTGCCCCTCCCATGTGTGCACACCCTCTCTCAAAGTAAATAAATTAAAAAAAAAAGAACATATGAACTATGTGGGTTTGACGAATTGTCTGTGTATGCCCTCCCCTTCCTCCCCCTTTAGGAGGGAAGCAGGGGTGCCTTCTTACTCCTCACTGCATTCTGGCCTGTGGCCTGGTGCCCTTCCTATAGTAGGTGCTCAGTAAGAATGAATGAATAAATGAATGACTGGGGAGTGCAGCAGCAATCCTGAGAAGGGGGGCTCTGTGACCATGGGGGGCAGCAGGAAAGGTCCCTTGGGTCCCCACCCTCTTCCCTTTCTGGGTCACCCCCCTCCTCACCACTGTGTGGACAGGTGTGGAGAGCCTAGCATTGTCAGGTAAGTGCCTCTCTCTTGCAGCTCTGCACCCCTGCTGGAGAAGAATAGGAGGAGGGAGGAACCTGTTTCCCACCCTGGGCAGCTGCCCCTGCCCCCCCACCCCCGCCCGCCCCCCACCGCCTTCTTGGGCTGCTCCCACAGCCCCCCATCTGAGAAGCCTGGTGGTCAGCTCTGCAGAGGAGGCAAGCTTTAGATGCAAAGTGCATTTGCAAGATTTGCAAACCGTTTTCTCCCTGGGTTGTAAATCAAGTGCTTTAGGAATTGTAAACCGACTGGAGTGCAGAGTTAATGTATGTCTGGAAAAAACACCATCATGATTTGCCTTTTAAACTCAAGAGAAGAATTCCATGTCGCTTACTTTCATTAGAGATACTGAGACAGCATGAAGTTTCCCCGGGGACCGTGCTAGGAGGCATGTGTGGTAGGTTCCCCCTTCCCTGGGAGGGGAGGGGGACAGCCGGGTTCCAGCGTCTCAGAGCCCAAGGGCAATTTCCCAGTGTGAAGGAGGGAGCCGCTTCTTTGTGTTAGAATTTTCTAAGGACCCCCTCCCCTCCCCCACGCCCTCTGTGTCAAGCTCCTCATATTCAAGTGGCTCCAAAGCCACCAAGACCGCTGATTGCTCCAGGTTTGGAATCCTTGCTGGCCATTGTCTTTCCCTCATGCCCTGGGCTCAGCTCACGTGTGATTTGCCTAAGTGCCAAGGGACATGACTGCCAAGGGACACTCTGTGTCTTCTACAGGATGGTGAAAAGGAAGTGGATGATCCAATCTATGGATCTGAAAGGGAGCAGGGGGCGGGTTGGGTTTCAGAGCCTGCCTGAACCTCCTGTGTAACCTTGAGATGGTCAGCCTGGCTCAGTTTCTTCATCTGTGACATGGGAGTGGCTGTGAAGATAAATGAGCTGTGTGTCAAGGTCTGAGAAAAGTGTGTGGTCCACAGCAAACGCTCCTTAAGTGTTATTCTTGGAAGGAGCCCTCCTGGGAAAGGCAGGCCAGCGTGCCGGCTGTCCTCGTATCCCCGGCCGCCTGGGTGCTGCGTGTCACTTGAAGTAGGTACCCTAGTGTTGAACCCCCTTTCTTCACCTGTAAATCGAGGGGCTGAAACAGGCTGTTCTCCGGGCTCACAGGAAGAGAATCCTGGGATTCACTGAAGGAAATTGGTAGAATGTAGATTTCATTTCCTGTTGCTTGGTTTTTGGCCAAAGGACTCCTTGTTGCAGGGGAAGGGAAGTGTCTTTATTTCTCAAAACTCTTTTCCGATTGTCTGGTGCAGGCTTTGACAAGTGTAAGGAGACTTTTCCCATGCGGAGGGCCATTACCTTGCCGGTTCTCGGATCCCATTGGATCTGTATACACTCCCCTTCAGCTCAAGGCAGGCACCGCTTTTTCAAGGATGTCTGTGAGGCAGGTTCTGTGCCAGATTCTGTGTGAGACAGAAAATTCTCACTTTCAAAGAACCTATCAGTTTTCTCATGTGGAAAGTGGGACGGTAATAGCAGAACATGCCTCCTAGGTGGATAATTACCTTGTAATGGTTCTTAGTAGAGTTGAAAGTGAACTTTTCCTTCAACTAGCAGAATGAGTGGGGCGGAAGAGGCTAACACTCCACTGAGTAGGTGAGCTCCGAGCCCAGCATGTGAATGTGTTTGGATGGAAAGGCAAGGCAAGGATGTGCTCACTCTAGGGAGAACCCCAGCTTGCATTTTCTTCGTGGTCATGGGATATCTGTTTCCCAGGCAGAATCAAATGGGACGTCCTGGGGACGCCTGGGTGGTTCAGGCAGTTAAGCGCCCAACTCTTGATTTCTGCTCAGGTCATGGTCTCGAGGTTTGTGAGTTCCAGCCCCGTGTTGGGCTCCGTGCTGACAGTGCGGAGCCTTCTTGGGGTTCTTTTTCTCTTCCTCTCTGCCTCTCTCTCTCTCTCAAAATAAATAAATAAACTTAAAAAAAGCAACATTGAGGGAGGGAAACCTCCCTCATTGCATGAATGGGCATGCAAGCAGCTGACAGCAGAAATCCTGGAGAGGGGAGGAATTAAGTGGAAATCTCCACTGAGACCCATCCACCTTCTCGAATGTGTAGGAAGGTTCAGAGCAGATGGAGGGTATGTTCCCTAACAGTCTTAATAGCAGGAAACATTTACTGGGTGACGAGTGTGTGTGCCGGCGCTGTTCTGAGTATATGCCTTCTGTCCTCTATCATCAGTGTGTTCATTTTGCAGTTGAGGAAGAAGAGTCTTAGGAAGATCAAACGACTTGCCCAAAGTCTCAGAGCTGGGATTTAGGGCAGGGCTATCTGACATCAGGGTCATGGTCATAATCCCTCGGTTCCCTAGCCTTTCGTGGGATGGGACCTTGGAAGCTTCTGGAGCCCCCTGCTTTGGTTTTTTTCACCCACACACTGGATGGTGAACACCCACTGAACCCAGGCTCAGAGAAGTGGTCTCCAAGCTTGTGAACATGGCAATTGGAGGAACTTTGTTGCATAATCTCAACTAATTCAGTTATCCTTCTCGTTTATGTCCTCCCGGTGCCTAGTTCAGGGCCTCACACACAAGAAGGATGCAACAAATACTTGTTGAATGGCTGTGGGGTGTTAAGAGTCAGCGAATAGTGTCAGGAGTCTTGGGGTCCGTCCCATTCTTGCCACAAGTTGAACTGTCCCTGCTAGGCTGCAAGATGAGGGCTGTCTGTAAGATGAGGGCTCTGGGACAGATTTTTTTGTCAGGATTGATTATTCATTCAACAAACATTTGTTGAGGGCCAGCTGTGTGTCAAACACTGCTCTGCTCTGGGTGATAGCAAGAGAGTGATGGTCAGAAGATGGGGTTCCTGCTCTCCCAGAACCCCCTTCCCAGCCTCTTCCAGAGTCCGCATTCGGCGAGTCTGTGTGTCTTGTGCCCACGCTGCTCTGAAGTGGCGGTCACCGAGGCTTCCCTTGTCCCTCCACTAGAATCCCGGCTCTGCCAGGGCAGGGATTTCGTCGGTTTTCTTACCGATGAATCCCAAGCGCCTAGCCCCGTGCCTGGTGAATGAATGTCAGTGACGTGCACGCACGCAGGCCCAAATGAATGATTCAGGTATCTCTCTTGCTAATAAAATCACTGCCTGTGAAACTTCTGGGGCTCAAGCCCAAGAAGAAAATTAAGGCACAGAAGTACCATGTTCCAGGAAAAACTCCGTCTCTATAAAAGCAAGATGCAGCCAAGGTTGGGAAGGCAGGTTTATTATCTCTGCTAGCTGTGGGATTAGGGAGTCAGGCAGGATTCCTCCATTTGTCATCTGGTGATGCTTTTTGCAAACCACAGCGAAAACAAAACAAAAACAAAAACTCTGCCCCTCCGCCCCTCTCCCCTCCAGCCCCCCTCCCCCCCGCCGCATGCCTTCTTTATTTCAAGCAGAAAACGCACTTGCTTCTTAAAACAGCTCATGAAGGAAAAAATTATAACAAATATCTTGCATTTCTCTGGTGGCGGCACAGTCTGAATTCCTTTCAGCCCCACAACGAGTTCTAATTTTATGAAATGTTTGGATTAGCCACCAATTTTCCGGTGGAATTTAGGAGGCTTGTCCTTGTCCTTATGCTTGAAGCGGAGAAATCTCATAAAATCCATGCAGTGTCTTGGGCCCAGTGGGACGTTCCAGCCAGGGACAGAATGACCGACCAACAACAGAGTGGCGGGGCCGGGAGAGATGTCTCTGGCAGCTGTGGGCAGGCTTTGCGGGTGGTGCTGTGTTCCTGAACTGCAGTCTCTGGGGCTTGGCTGGGCTGCATACCTCTTCCAACTGATCATGGGCTATAAAAATTCCAGCCCGAGTACAATGCCTTGTACCTGACCTTGCACTTTCAATTCTTGGAGCCAGAGAACATTAGGGCATCTGGTAATTGGGTGAGAGGCATTTGATAACACATGGTGCTCTAAGCGCCCACCCCGCCTCCCCGCCCCCGTAGTACATATTGCCTGTGTTATCATTTCCCGTTTCCATTTCTTGTTCTGCCTTTAGACCTGTGCTGTCTAATAAGGACACATGTGGCTGTTAAAATTAATCACAGTTAAAAGGAAAACTTTAGTTCCTTGCTCACACTAGCCCCCTTTTAAGTGTCTGATAACCCTGTGCGGCCAGTGCCTACCACTGGACGGTGCTGAAAATGTTTTTTCCGTCGCCATAGAAATTCCAAAGGGCAGCACTGTTCTAGATGCGGAGTTTAATGGGAGAAGTGTGCCACCCCCTTACTTGGCGTTATTGGCTCCATACGCAGTGTTTGTCACTCTCTGTGATTATCTCTGAGCGACCTCATTCATCATCTCTTCTGTATCTTGGGTCTAGAACACTGCCTGGTATGTTGTAAGCACCCAGTAAAGATTTTTAGGATGAATGACGTCTGATTCAGCATTGGTCTGCATGTGGCTTATGCATAGGGGGCCTTCAGATAATCGAACCAACACTTAAGAGGATTGTAATCATTGAATGGATTCACCTGGTATCTGTTGAGCACGTACTGTGTCTCCGGCGATGTGGGAGGCTCCGGGGGCGATACAGACACGGATCCTCTAGCTTAGCCGATCCAGCGGTTCTTAAATTTGTGGGGACACGTGAATCTCCTCTGCTTGTCGAAGTGCACCATCCATGGCATGTACCCCAGAGAATCTGATCCAGCACGGCTGGGGTAGGACTTAGGGGGACCTGGGAGTCTTTAGCATTGTAACCGAGCAACTCAAGTAAGCATGGTGGAATTGGTTCGTGGTCTCTGCTTTGAAAAACACAGCTCTGGACAGTGGGAAGCTAGTTGCTGCATTCATCTGGATACACCACCCCACTTTCTTCAGTGCACAGCTTTTCTTGTGGTAACCGGAGCACCCTATGACCTTGGGGTTCTTATATCGGGCCTGAAGCTTGAGGTCTCTTTGCCTGATACCCTCCCATGGGGTAATAATAATGGCAAACAGTTACGTAGCAGTGATCGTGCCTGGCTGTAGCCTAAGCGTGTTAAATCACTGACCTAAGTTCATCCCCGTGCTAACCCTAAGAGGTGCACACCATGGCTCTTCCCATTTTACAGTGGATAGACTGAGGCACAGAAAACGAAGTCACTTGCCCACGTTTGCGGTACCCGTAGATGGAATTCAGACCCTGAAATGCTGTGACGCCGCTGCTCACAGTCACTGGGCTTTGAGCAGCTGTCTCCTGAATGTTGGACGGGGCTTTATATCCTTTTCTGCCAGTTGCTTGCAAGCGAAGTTCAGGTGTGTTGATGAAATGCCTGTTTAGGGGATTAACATCTGTGGCCATTATGAGCTCTGTTGATCTACAAATGCCCATCCCTGGCCTCGAGGAGCGGAATTAACTCACGCCATTTGTCAGATACTCCCTTGAGCCCACCACGTGCCAGCCCTGCGCAGTACCGCCAGGTGTAAGGGACTCGCACTTGACCTAATGGGGGACACGAGGGATAGGCAGGGGCTTCCTGAGAAAGTGTCACACCCAGGATAGGCTTTCTTCTGGACAGGGAAAGCAACGTACATCTTAAAAACTAGGTGTTCCCTCATTTTGCTGCGTGTGACTCTTGCTGTGTTACATAGTTCTGCTGTATGCCTGTCACCCAGTAGGGCCTCTGTGTGTGTGTGTGTGTGTGTGTGTGTGTGTGTGTATGTGTGACAGGGGTCTTTCCCCCACCATTTTTTAACCACTTAGAAATTCAGGAAACCCCTTAGAGTGGGGAGCGGCCCAGAATTCTCTACTCACTTGTGAGAGCCTTGAAAGAGAGACACTTAGAGAGAAAGATAGACACCGACAGGTACTCCCTATGTGCCTCCTACAAGACACACTGAAGGAGGGCAGCTGACACGTGACTTCTCATTTCAAGCAGCTTTGTCATGGGGTGATGGTAACTACCAATTTGCAGTGAAAGAAGAGTAGCTGATCTGCCCACGGGGTCAAGGCAGCACCTGGGTTAGCTCTGGTCCATCCGACCCCTCTGAGGGCAATTCCCACTACACCACTTGTTCTCAGTCCTGGCTGAGCAGTGGAATAAATAACCTTTTGAAAGCTCTCTGGAGATGGGGCCTGGGCATCGGCATTTTTTAACAGTCCCCCAGCGTCACTGTCATGCAGTGAGTTGAGAGCCCCTGGCCGGCGCACGCTGACTGCAGAGGTCCGAGGGTCTGTACTCCTGAAGATGCCCCCGTTGGTGCCTGGCCAAGTGGGGACCTTCCCCACAAGAAGGCAGGTCCCCTCCCCGAGCCTTTCCACCGGTTTGCTTTCTCCAGGGAGGAGTGGTGTGTCCGAAGCCATCCCACTGGACCTGGGCCGGGACCTTTTGCTCTGTTGCATCAGAGACTGCCCGTAAATCGGCAGCTGGCTTGTTTTCTTTCTAGGCCCCAGTTGTAGCGACCTTTGTGTGTCTGTTTATTTCAGGGAAATAATTCCATCCTGCAAAATCAATTCCCTGGGGGCTACAGAAGTACATTTGGAGGGATTTCTTTTAGTGGGGGTGACCTGAAATGTCCTCTTGAAAGAGGACACAGCTGGTCCCCTTCTCCTACCCCCTTCTCACTCTACCCTCTGACATTGTCCTCTCGACCTCTTGAGATTTTGAAGGTCTCATTGTAGTTTTCTTACTTACGCATATCTCTGCATAAGACCCATTTGTTAACAATAATAATAAAAGTAATTTGGAGCACTTAGCAGCATTGGGCACACTGCTCGGCATTTTCTGTGCATTATCTTATTGTATTTTACCTTTTCCTGGCAGTGAGAGAGTAAAGTTTGCTATCTAGGGCTTTTGATCCCTAGCATGGAAGGGCTTACAATCATGTCATGGTTTGCTGGCCTTGTCAGAGGATGAAGGGTTCCATGGACTGTAGAGGCCACCATATTGGGGCAGTCGACTCGGTGGGGATGACAATGGGTAGTTGGCTGATTGCACAGAGGGTGTAGGGAAAGCAGAGGGTAGTGCTACAGCCTCTAGTGTTCAACCTACCTTGAGCCTCAGTCAAAGAAATGGAGAATACGGGTTAATCTGATGCATCGGGTAAGTGGACATACTGAGTTACCATAGAGAACTCTAAGTGTATTTTTGCAGGTAATTGAAGCTCACCCACTGAAGAGCCAGTCTTTTAAAAAATTATAGCCATTTATGATGGAAATCTCTTATGCTTTCTTTCCTTCTTAAAACAAAGTACCTTGAAAATAAGACCTTTTTTTTTTGATGTCTTTGGGGAACTTCTCCTGAATGGTCCTCAGAACTTTGTTTTGGAGTTCTTGTGTCTGCTATTTATAGTTTGTCTGCTTTCTCCCTCATCAGCTGTCATTGCTTTTTGTGACCTTTTTAAATGATAAAATTCTTCTTCCCCTATAGCAAAAATAATGCGTGCCCAATACTGAAAGCTCACACAACACAGAAAAGTTAAAGATTAAAGTTGTCCTGTCTTGATTCTGTCGGTGAGGCTGCCTCTGGCGGCCTTCTACTTCCATTTTTCCACTTCCCCAAAGATTTGCTGTGACCACGCTTGTTATAAATATTAGTAGGAGAATTGTGGGTTACCATCTGTGGGGGCTCAGTGCATGGATTCGATGACATTTCTTGGGTGGCTTTCCTAAGGGTTTATTTCCCTTCCTTGTATAATCTTCACAGCTGAACAGGCCCCAACGGTGACTTTAGTGAACTTCCATTTTCTCCTGTAACAGGATGAACCATTGTGGGGGGCGTAGGGCTGGCCAGGGTCACTCAAGGAGCCCGCGTCCAAGCTGGGTCCAGTACATTTTCCATTTCACCGTCTCCCTGTGTTTGCGGGTTAAGGGATGTGTGGCATTGGAATGAAGGAGATGCTGCTGTATTTGAATAACTAAGACCAGGAAAAGACCTACCTTGGAGGGGGCTCCAATGACAGATTTTTAAACTTCTTTTCTGCGGGAGTAAGTAGCAGAATGTGGCCTCCTGTTCGGCACACCAGACCCACTCTCTGTTTGAACATCAGTCTTAGATTAATACCGAGATGGACTCAGAAACACACTTGAAAGCAACTTGCATTATTATCCGTACATAGCTTACATTTTATGACCTGCTTAAAGATGCAGGGAGCATAAATCTTGGGGAGGACTGTCTTATTTACTTGTTCGTCTTTTCTGCAGATGGGATGCTTGCATCAGAGCCGGGCTGGCCTCAGATGTCTGATCCAGGACATTTTA
Source organism: Panthera uncia (assembly GCF_023721935.1). NCBI lineage: Eukaryota > Metazoa > Chordata > Mammalia > Carnivora > Felidae > Panthera > Panthera uncia. Next base: position 24,103 of record NW_026059573.1, on the reverse strand, counting down.
GCTGAACTGTATGAGTCCATTAAACAAATGTAAGGGTTTTTGGGAAAAAGGGCTGTGTCTCAAACCAAATGTTTTACATAGAGAACATCTGGGGAATATTGGTATTTGTGTGTACAGTACATCAGAAAGCAGCTTGGTGGGGCTCAGCTGGGATGTTTCTGGCCTGTGGTTGCTGGATTTGACAGTTTTGTTGTAAGGGAAAAGTTCTTATGAAGTGTTGCCATAAAGGCAAGGCTCGCTCCAGGAAGGGCTGTGCTTGCTTAGCCGCGCACTCAAATTGTTCTGATTAGCTCCCTGGCCGGCTCGTCCACGAAGTCTCAACAGTCTGATATCTGAGCTCGTTTTCCCCAAGGCCGAACTCCCGGAGAAGGGAGGGTCGCAATGCCAGGACTCAGGGTGTTTCTTCTTTGCCCCATGGTTCCGGAGGTTTGATGAAACGTAGGAACAGGTGTGACCCAGCACCAGCCACAAAATCCAAGTACCTGGGCTGACAGTTGCATGTTGTCTTTATGACCCTGTGGGGGCCTGGGGAGTCCTTTTCTCTTAGTGTCAATTTTCCTGTCCTGCAAAATGAGTCGCCTGTCTCATGGGGTAGTGGGGAGAGTACAGTCAAGTAGGGCAGCATTTCTAACATAGTGTGTGGGGGTTGTTTGCACACCCGGGTATTCCATCCATGGGTTTGTGGTCTTACCTACAAGTACAGAGGCGATGTAGACTGGAATGGAATCCGGGATATTATCTGGGTGGGTTGTCTGACTAGCAGCTTGCAGATCTTGGGCCAGCTTGGTGGTAGTGAGTGGATGGATGTTCTCATCCTTACAGAAGTTAAGACGATATTATGTTCATCATGTCTGATTAAATTCAACACCACTAATGTTCTTGGAATGTCTGCTGTGTGCCAGACTCTTTCCTAGATATTGGGGACACGAGGGTGAACAAGGCAGTTAGGGTTCCTGTCCTGTAGGCTCTGTTTGCTGTGTGTGTGGTATTGACCATGAATGATCCTCCCTTTTGTTGGGTTATATGTTGACTGTGATTTAGGTAGCACAGATGAGGACTAGTATATTCATGTGCTCAGGCAGCCATAACAGAATTCCATACATCAAGTGGCTTAAATAACAGAAATTAATTTTCTTATGGTTCTGGAGGCTGGACGTCCAAGACTGGAGTGCTGGCAGGGTTTGGTGTCTGGTGAGGCCTCCCTTCTGTGCCTGCAGACGGCCACCTTCTCACTGTGTCCTCGCAGCTCCTTTGTGGGTGTTTGCATGCTCGCGGGGGGTCTCTTCCTTTTCTTATAAGGACACTCGCCCTGTTGGATCAGGGTTCCACCCTTATGGCCTCATTTACCCTTACTTACTTCCTTAAAGGCACTTCCTTCAAATATAGTCACATTGGGGTTTAGAGCTTCAAGGTCTGAATTTGGGGGGACACAATTCAGTCTACAATAACTGGTAAATATTTTATACACGTGAACATTCTTTGGCAGAGAATAATGGCTAGACTTTTTCCACCAACATAGGTCAAAATGATCCTTACGGAACCCCCAACCAGCCAGAAAAAAAAAGGCAAAACTGCACGGCAATAGGATACAGCTTTATTGTGGTGTGAGAGGAAATTATTGTAAAAATTACATCTGGATGGTTCCTGAGGATGGCATCTTGACTCATACCAGTCAAGTGAGACATGGCCCATTTTATGGAGGAGGTGACTGAGTATAAGGCATGCACTATGTGTGAGCAAAAGGGACAGTGGAGATGTGTCCTTTTTAGGGATGGAAAAATGAGTGGGTAAAGTAAGACTCAATTCTGGTCTTATTTAGGAGTGTGAGTGAGACACGGAAGTAGAAGTGTGTGTGTGTGTGTGTGTGTGGGGGGGTGATGCATGGAAGGACTTCTCAGGAGGCCCCACCTCTGCACACATATATCAGTTCACCTGTGATCTCACAAAAAGACACTTTTCTGGGAAGGGTCTCGGGAGTCCTAGAAAAAGCATCTTCTTGGCCAAACTCTAGGGTCATGTGTTTACCTATGGGCATCAGGAGGGACTGGTAGTTTCCTTGTCCATGCTAAACCCTCTGTATTTTCTGGTCCCATCCCCTACCCCACCTGCTCCCAGGCACCTGCCTTGACTTCTCTAGCCCACGACACCGAGGGTGCTTGCCTCCCTAGTAACCTTGTTCTCTTTTCTCACGCCAATGCATTGACATCTCCCAGTAGAAGTTAGGGGTCTTGGTTGCTAATGACAGAAATGACATTGCTAATGACTCTGTGACTCATTTAAGGAGAAAATTAATTTGTAAGGTCTGGTGTATCCCACAGGACCAGGCTGGGGGAAGGAAAAAACCCAATGCCCCAGCCATCTTCAAACCACTCAAAATTCAATTCTGGGGAAAGAGCGTCTTCTTAGCCAAATTCTAGGATCATGGGTCCACCCACTGGTATTGGGAGGGTGCTTTATCTTGACTGACAGTCTCTTTAAAACTGCGTCTAATGGCATCCCCAGAGCAAAGTCAGGGCATTTCTGCCAGTAGAAGGATGAATGGGTGCAGGACAGGGAGGAGCTCCCATGTCCCCCTCCTTTTCCAGTTGGATTACAAGCAACTTGAAGGGAATGCCTGGGTCATGTTTTGCAGGACCTGGATCAGTGCCTTATCCAGAGCAGATCTCCCAAAATTGCTTGCAGGAGAATTGACTCATGATTGCTTCATTTTGGAGCCACACCTCCCAGACCCTCCTCTCCGATTCTGCCTCTTGCCCAAGTGCATTGGCTGGGCTCACAGAGAAAACCAAGGAAGACCAATGGATGTGCTTTTGAAGATGGAAGCATTTAAATATTAGCTTAAAACAAGACGTGGGGTGGGGATAAGGCGGTGTCTTCAGAGACTGATACAGCTCATATTTATCAGATACCCACTATGTGCCAGGCACTATGGCACTCACTTTGTGGGTGAGATACAGAGCTTAAGAATACAGTTATTAGGTTTAGTGAGACCCAGATGTCCTATGTATTAGTTGAGTGCCCTAGGGTGAGTTACTTCACCTCCCTCAGTCTCAGTTTATATTCATTGAGAAAGCAGAAATAATAACATTTTTGCAAGAATTTAATGAGTGAAAGGTTGAGAAACAGGGTGGTGCCCAGTGCCTGGCCCATAGTCAGGGCTTATAACCAGTAATTATTAGGCTTACTCTCAGCTATTGTGAATTATCTCCCAGTGCTTCTGGGTACTATTATTATCTCCATTTTATTGATTTATTTATTTGCTTGTAAATAATGGAAATCTATTTTTCACAGTTCCGGAGGCTGAAGTCCAAGGTCAGGTGCCTGGGAATTCTGTGTCTGGGGACGGCTCCCTGCGTGGTTTGTGGACGACCATCTTCTCACATTGTCCTCATTTGTCGTAAGGGACCAGGGAGGTCTCTGGGGTCTCTTTTCTAAAGGCACTAATCCGTTCTTGAGGGTTCCACCCTCATGACCTAATCACTCCCCGAAGGCCCCATTTCTAAGTACCATCATGTTATCTCCATTTTAGATACAAGGTCAGGCTCAGTGATTCCAGGACAAGTAGGGATTCAACACTTGAGAGGCAGATAAATAAAAGAAGACTCAGTGGCAGGTGGCTGTGTTTTGACATTTTTTTAAGGGTCCTTTTCACCCCCCCCCCAGCTATATTGAGATATTATTGACATATAACGTATGTAAGTTTAAGGTGTAGAACGTGACGACTTCATACACGTATATATTGCAAAATGTTAACCCTTAGTTAACCATTCCATCCCCTCACATAATTATCATTGTGTGTGTGTGTGTGTGTGTGTGTGTGTGTTTGCGTGTGCGTGCATGTGCACAAGTTCATGCATGGTGATAACACTTAAGATCTCCTCTCTTTAACAACTTTCAAGTACGTAAGGCAGTGTTGTTAACTGTGGTCATTACACTGCACATCAGATCCCCAGAACTTATTCATCTTATAGTTGGAAGTTTGTGCCCTTTGACCAACATCTCCCATTTCCGCACCCCTCGGGCCCTGGCAACCACCAACGTATTCTCTATTTCTATGAGGTTTGCTTTATTGGATTCCACATATAAGTGAGATCGTACAGTATTTGCCTTTCTGTGTATGATTTATTTCACTTAACAAAATGTTCAGGCTCCTTTTTAATATCTTGGAGTCCATTTGAGCCCCAGCTTTTTGCCCGCAAGGCAATGGAGGTAAGGTGAGTAAAACAGAAATGGTCTCTGTGTGAATGGCAACCGAGGTCAGCAAAGCAGACCTATATCTGCATTCTGGGGGCTCATGGTAGGGGACAGATCTGGAGGAGTTGGCCAGCTGAAGAAGCTAGTTGCAGATGATAGGGAGTGGAGGGATCCCGGCAGATAAAATGACAAGCACAGGAGAGCCTGGGCGGCTCAGTGGTTAAGTGGCTGACTTCGGCCCAGGTCATGATCTCACGGTTCGTGAGTTCAAGCCCTGCATCGGGCTCTGTGCTGACAGCTCAGAGCCTGGAGCCTGCTCCAGATTCTGCGTCTCCCTCTGTCTCTGCCCCTCTCCTGCTCTCACTCTGTGTGTGTATCTCTCTCTCTCTCCAAAATAAATAAACATTAAAAAAACTATATTTAATAAAAAAAAAAAATGAAAAGCACAGATGTCCAGAAGCATCACACTCTCCACTCGGGCTGTTCTTTGGGTCCCGGTAAGAACCACAGTCCCCTGCCCCAACCTCCCTGGGGGTAGGCACTGAGTGATGGGTGCTGGATGAAGCTCATGGAGGTCACCTGCCTAAGGGGGTGGCAGAAGATGCCCCGCTGGGGACTGAGCGTGCTCCTTGGGGGTCAGGCTGCATTGCCTGGGGCTGGGCATGTATAGCTGGAGGTGCTGCTGTGACAGGCATGCCCGGCAGGTTTGTAGGGAGTTGATTAGCAGGCTGGGAAGCATCGGGGTAGATTGTGCAGTGGGGCTCTGGAGCAGGGCCCAGCCTGCTCACTCTCTGGGCAGTGGACAATGAGAGCTTCCTTTGGACGGAAAAGAAACTCGGGTTTGTGAAAAGATGCTGAATGAGGCCCCCAGAAGGACGGATTGTAGCCCATCCACTGTTCCTTACCTGTCCGGTATGTCTTTGCACACTCTGATTGCCACGATTCAGCTTTCCGAATAGGAGCTCTGTCAGGATGAAAATAACGTCTGAAGAATCTTTCCTTTCACTTATTTATAAAATCATCTGTGGTTAAAACATGCAATATAAAGCTACGCCCCCCCCCCTTTTTTTTTGCACATTCTATATATTTCACCATCTTAAGAAATTAAAAAAACCACTTTTTTTCTTTGTTCTGCTCACCCAGATCAGCTAAATTCAAGTGACTAATTCTTTTTGCCCCCCTTTGGAAAACTAATTATGTTTCTCAGGTCTTTTATGGCCCTTGTGCATTGTTCGCAAGGTCAGGGCTACAGCAGCAGCCTGAAGTTAATATTTAAAAGCACTGTTTTCAGTGAATTAAGAAATAATGGGATAAAACCCTCCCAAGTATGCCTATTCATGTGTGATATCAAATCAGGCTTCAGAAATTGGAACGAGGTTTGGACTGAATTAGACTAAAGACCGCGTCCCCTGCATGTCTGTGGGCAGAGAGCCCCCTGACATTAGATGGAGGTGAGATACTGTGCCGTGCTGTGAGACAGGTCCTACTTTGCCAGCACGCTTGGGAGTATCTCCCCATGTTGGCTTATTACTAACGCAGCAGGTCTGGGGCTTGGCTGCTCTGGGGCCTGCCTCGTGTGTGCATGGCTAATCTTTGGGTGGCCGTTTTAGTCCTGCTGCCAGCTGTGGCTTGGAATTTGATTAGCACTCCTTGCCCAGAGTATTAATCTCAGACTGAAGTGAGATTCAGGAATCTTCCTGCAGCTCCAGTGCTGTTATTAACTCTGTGAACTTCGGCCTGTGCTTTAACCTCCCTGGGACTCAGTTTCCTCACCTATAAAATGAGGGGGTTGGCATAGAACATTCTGAGGTCCTCGCAGCTCTGACATCTGATGTAACGGTGATCAGTGATCATTACACCTCATGCCTGTGACTGTTTGCCTTCTCAGCCTTCCACCCTGTACACAATCTGTCAACCTGGTGGGGCTGGACCGCTTGTCATCCTCATCTGCAGATGAGGAAACTGAGTCTATGGTAGGCTTGCCTGAGTACCACTGTTCAGGGGCCCCTGGCCAAGTTGCCGTGACTGACGGCAAGGCCAAGGTGCTGATGTGGTTTCTTGGCAATTCTGGCCGTGGTTCTGCTGGGCTTGGAGATTGATAAATACAAGTTACACAACCCTAAGCATATCCAAGCCGGGTTACGAACGGCATCAGAGTTATTGGATGCTACCGGTCGAGGCTGTCCAACCTCTGCCCTCCGGCCAGGCCCTTCCTCTCCCTCCCCAGGACAGTTGGAATCTGGAAGAAAAGCAGCTGCACTTTAGAATTCTGAGTTGGTGTTGCATTTGGCTTTTAGAAACGTGAAAGCCCAAAAATAAACAGCTGCCTGGCCACTCGAGTTCCAGCTAAACAGGCCTGCGTTTTCCGTCTCTCTGTGACTCTGCTGTGGTCTGTGTAGCATCTCTTGTGCTAGCAGAGGCCTTTTTTACACAGGGGGGCTTAGGGTTGTTCATTAGAGCCTGGAGAGACTTCTGGAGGCTTCTGCTAAGAGAAGGCTCCCCACAGCCCCAGCCACATCCTCTGTCACAGAGCGGTCAGAACGCGAGGCTCCGGGGCTCGCTTCCTCTCTCCTCCTTAGGAGACATTTACTTTTTCAGGTGTGGGAGCCCCAGGTTGTGTGCAGAGCATGAAGTAACCCGTTAGCAGCCAGCTTCTGGGGCCTCGCAGCATGGGAGCAAACCTTCCATTTGCCGGGGGTTAAATTAATGCGGGTCTCAGTGTCCCCTCAGGGAAGCAGCTTGTGTTCAGTCCCCCTCTATATAGATGGGCAGTTCATTAATTCTCAATAATCATCCAGTGTTGAATATGACCGCGTAGTGTTTGGGTTATGGCGTAAGAAGTGCCATCATGGCGACATTAACTCTGGTTTAAGTAACATAATGGCAGTGCTCATGCTTCAAAGTGCGGCAGAATCACCTGGGAAGCTTGTAGCAACTGCTGATGCTGGAATTCAGTACATCTGGGGTGGGGCCCGGAAGCTGCATTTTGACACTCAGCACCCACAGCCCCCACTGGGCTGCCGGGGCCTGGTGCAGGTGGTGTTCTCGCTCCCCACTCTTTGAGGGAGGAACTGTGCTCCCAGACAATCAGATTATGTGTTCTGAACTGGCTTGTTGCTTGCTTTTGCCATGGCCGCTGTTGTTAACTTTCCATTGGCCTTTCTCCGCACCCCTGCCCCCCCATCCTTTGATTCCTGCCTGGTCAGCCATGGCCGCTATCTGGTGTTTACAAACCCCAGCGCAGTACAAGGAGTGTAAATGTGCCTGTAATTTCTGAGCTGTGAATTCCACTTCCTTTGTGGCATCACCCCATGCAACAATGACACGCTTAGGCCAGTCCTTGAAGAGGGGGTATGGAGAGCAAGGGAAGCCTTGTGCACGTCGATAAAAAACATCCCAGGCCTCTCTGGGGGTCCTGTGAGCAGGCCCTAGCCCCGTCGGATAAAAATCTGATTTGCTGTTCAGATTCTGGAAATAGAACACATTTTTCATGGCAGGAGAAAAACGAGCATCATCGGAGGACACATCATGTCTGATGGGGAGTTTTTGGAAATCAAGGATGGAGAACCGACTTAGAGAGGATTATATTTTCAGAACCTTTTACAAGATTAAAGGGCTGGTGGTGGTACAAGGGGGTTGCCGTTCTTTGAAGAAAAAGCTTTTCCTTACACACGCCATGCTCCCTGGCGTCTGGGCGCATCTCCTCAGCGCGTGTTGATACAGCTCTTGGCTTCCAACCTGCTTCTGTCTGAAAAAACATCCATGTAATGACATGAATCAACAAGCCAGAGAGGAAGAGGCCCATGGGCCCCGTGGAGGACTTGGCTCGGGTCCCTGTAGGGTCGGTTGCATCATGGCAGCTTGCTCGAGTGTTGTCTCGAGTTGGCCAGGCTCCTCACAAAGAGCTGGGGGTCATTTAATTAATTAGGGGCTTTGGCTGCAGGATGGCCTCCTGGGTGGCATCACCGTGGTGATGGCCACGCATAGCCTTTCTGAATGGAAGCCATTTGGTGATCCTGGGGTCTTTGGATCTGTGTGGCCGGTGTGGAAACTGTGCCTTGCCATGAACTCTGACCATCAACCAGATAAGAGCAGGAACCCCTACACCAGCCTCCGCCCTGATTTGGCTGCTTACCTCCACTGCAAGTGGCCTCCGGGCCCCTTGGTGAGAAAAGATCCCCGAGCTGCTCTGACTCAGTGCCCTGGAGCTCCCGTGGAACGTGGCCGGGTATGAGATCACACCTTGTGAATGGCCGGGAAGCTGCCAGCTCCTATTGCCGGGATTAGAATGCAAGCTTGTTCCTACTAAGTGATTCTAATGCCGTGTTTATGGTCATGTTTCTTCCCCGCTACTCAGACCCCCAATTCTGCCTCCTGAGACCTCACATATGACCCTATAAAACTTCATGTGCTTGGAGGGTCCCTTCACACTGACCTTTGAGAGCTTCTGTCACTTGCCGTGTTTGCTGTCTACCCCAGCTTCATCCACAGCTTCTAGAATCAGCAGGTGGTGGACTCAGGCTGCCGCGGGTGAGGTCTTAGCACTATCTTTTACAAACTGTGTGAGTTTGGGCAGTATTTGTCTTTTCTGTGCCTCAGTTTCCTCCTGTAACAAATGAGGTTTTAGTTAGGATTAAATGAGATAAGGTCCCCTGACACACAGCTAACACTTAATAAATGCTAGTTACTGCTATTATTAAGAATATTGCCACTGATCTTAAACTGTTGCTATGTCCTGGCCAAAGAGCATTAAGACCTCACTACTCAAAGTGTGGTCCCTGGACGTGCATCACTATCATCACCTGGGGGTGCACTTGCCAGAAGTGCAGAATCCCAGGCCCCACGCTAGACCTTTGCACTCGGAATCTGCATTTTAACAAGCTGTCCGTGGCCCCTGTCTGAGAAACACTGTTCTAGGACAGTCTCTGCAGGCTGACGTGGCAGTGAATGAGCATCTGTGGGAGGTGGCTGTGGAGGGAAAAGGGCAGTGATTCTCCTGGTCAGAGCCTGGCAAATGTAGAACCTGCCCAGAAATACCTCCACTCCCCAAAGCAGGACAGGAAGACGGCTGGCTGCCCCCCTCTCTGCAGGCGCACAGGCTGGATGTGAATTTTAACCTGCTCTTGCTTACTTATTACAAATCTGGGGAAGGGGAGGAGGTATGTACCGAAAGGGGAGGGGAGAGGCCTATAAGATGATTTGCTGTGGGTCCGTCCCCCCGAAAACATGGTCCAGGACCCTGTGTCTGCCAGGCCTCGTTTATAGTCATCACCATCAGTAAAAGCACCTACTGTGCTCCAGGCACTTTACTTAGGTTATTCCCACTCCTTACAACAGCCCCAAGAGGTGGGCCTTGCTAGCCCCATTTTACCGATGAGGGCACTGAGATCTGTGATGGTCAGGCTCCCGGAACGAGGTCAGCTAGTCAGTAAAAGCCTGGCTTTCGCAGCCACCGTCTGCTTCCCAGAACCCTGCCCAGTGACCAAGCTCTTAACATTCACAGCAGCCGCTGTGGCAAAGGACACCCAGCAGGCTGCAGAACAGGTGGCTGATGGTGATTATTCCAAAAAGGAAAAACTGCCTCCATGGAAGAGGAGACTGGGCCTGTTACATTTAACAAGGGTTGGGGACTGGCTGGGCTCAGTGTGCCTCTTAAACAGGCAGGCACCGCAGGGCAGAATTCACAGGTCCGCAGCCAGCCCCGCTGCTGCCTACGGTTTAAACATTAAACTATAGGGTGGCCTTATTTAAAGGCAGACCGTTTTATAAGGCACACGGTGCTGTCTAGACTTGGGAACATTTATGAAAGTGGTTGTACTGCGCGTGAGTTCCCGTCACTCTGAAGGCGGAGTGACATCTCTCTGGCTCGTGCAGGAACAAATTGGATGTTTTGGGGGGAGGGTGTATGGTTTCAGACATTTGGTAATCTCTTCCTGCTGGGCCCTTTCCCCACCTCTATCTTTCTTTGTCGATGTGGGCGAGGACTGAGGGAAACTGGAGAGAAGGTTTTCTCCAGAATTCTGGCACCCGTGTGTGTTTCTTTGGTAGCCTTCGGTCACGAGGAAAATTGCGTGATCACTTGTGTAATTTTTGCTTGTGGCTCTTGTCCTTCCCCTCCTCTGCTCCCCACCCCCCACCCCAACCTTGAGGGCTGGGGCAGAATCTTGCTGGTTTTCCCTTTTGTGTAGTCCCAGCACTGTGCTTGGTGCCTGCTAGGTACCCAAAAGGAGTAAGTGAATGAACAGTCCAAATGCAGAGAGGCTGAAGTGGATGTCTTGAGGCCATCTTCTGGCCTCATTCTAGGCCATTCTATTCCCCTGGTCACCTGCACAGGTGACCATAAGAAGGAGATGGGGGCGGGGGGGGGGATAGTCCTGGGGTTGCTTTATCCTTCTGTCTGGTCTCAGGCTCAGATGCCATGGTGATCATGGTGGGTGAGCCCCAGCTGCTCTGGGCTTCCTGACATGTCAGGTGAGGGTACAGTTTAAAGACCTGGAGAGAGATTCTCCTGACTTTTACGTACTTGGGGAACATATGTTCCCTAGGCCTTTACTTGCTGGCCCATGAGGAACCAGGAGGAATTCAAGTGTGCTCCAAGAATGAAAGGAAGGAAAGCAGGAAGGCCCTATATAGGGGGCAGTCTCTTCAGGTTAAACATGCTGCCGTTTATTGAACACTTATCCTGGGCCAGGCATGTTCCAAGCACCTGACGTTTCATCCTCACAGGGTACCTGTGAGGCAGGTCCCCTTCTTTCCCTACTTGATGGATGAGGAAACTGGAGCACAGAAAGCTTATGTCACCTCTCCAAGGTCACACAGCTAATGAGTGGTTTTAGCCCGGACTCAAAGCCATGTTCCTGACCATTACACAACACGGCTTTGCCTTGTGCTGGCTCAGGTTATCCTTCGACTTCATGAAGCAGGCACCACCTTAAGTTACAGGAACTACACTTATAGATCTCTTTCTCCTTTTATAAACAACTCTTTAAAATTGTGACAACCATTCTTAGCTTTCTGGGTACCTACAGAAACAGGCCATGAGCTGGATTTGGTCACAGGCTGACTATGCAGCAAACCAAGAAGCATTTCAGATGGTGCAGAATGTCCCCACAAAGATGAAGTAGGGAAAGGTGTGGAGAGAGGGAGGTGGCCAGGAGCTGCCTCATCCCCTAAAGGGGTCAGGGAGGGTTTCCCTAAGGGATCCTGGAGCTGAAGCCTGAATAAGGATGTAAAGATCCGTGACGTGTAGAACACTTGGCATAACGTCTGCACCATATAGGAAGTGCTCCACGACCACCTGCTGTTATTACAGTGGTTGTTACTGTGTCCGTGGTTTGCCATTAACTGGCTCTGCGACCTTGGGTGGGTCATCTCACTGCCCTTGGGAGTTGAAACGAGAGTCTCCCCCTGGCCTTGACAATTGCATGGTTCTAAGTGATTTCTAGCCCGCCTTGTTCGATGGACTTCCCACCGATCCTTTGAAAGGAGGGGGCAGAATGAGCCCTCTTTTACATTTTCAATAGAAGATTCATTGTAGGAAGAGGGAAACTTTTGTGGAGGGACAACCACCATGGTTATTAACATTTATGGAGCCCTTTTAGTTTCCTCAGTGCTGAGTGGGGTTTTGTTAGAATGTGAGCACTTTCCTTTTCATACTGGGCTGGAAACATCCCCCTGGCAAACGGCGCTGTGAGACAGTCGGCCTCCTGCCCCACTGTTGGGGGGAACTGACCAGTGGGCTTATTTTCTTACCCCCCAGAATGTCTTTACCCTCCCCTGACCCTGGATGGGGAAAGAATTTCTTCCTATTGTCCTTTGACAGTAGAGCCTCCTTGAGGCCAAGTTCAGCCTGCTGCATAATCAAAGGGGTGGTTTCTCCCCTGGCCCATCTTTAGTCCATGGAGGAATGCAGGAGGTGGTCCAAACAGCCACCCACATCCTCCATGGCCTGTGTGTGCTCACTGTCTGCTTCCTCCCAGAACAAGCTCCCAGGATCGCAGGCCCTGCTCAGACAAAATAAAGCCTTCCAGTCATATCTTTACATTTGACGTCAGCGCAGGGAGGCTTTTCTCGCTGCATACTGAATGGGGCTTTCCGAGGGCCTTGAGCCCGGCACCCTGGTGAAAAGGGGCCTTGAAGCTGGAGGCTCATTCATCTCTGGGAAGCCTCCTTTTATCCGGCCTCCGCCTCGGGGTCTGCTCCCAGTCTAGGGGAGGACGGTGCCTCTCCCTGGGTTTACAGCAGGGCGTCCAGCGTTTCCAGTCTGCTTTGTCCATTCCTCGATTGCCCTTGCAGTAGGGTGCCAGAGAAAAACGAAGCATCTTCCCAGTGTGCCTGTCTTGATGGTGGTGTTTGACTAGAGGGGTCCTTCTTTTTATGCTCCGGTTTCACTGTCGCCTCTCTGGTCTGGGCTCTCATCACCTAACCGCAGACATCACCCCTGCCTCCCCCTCCCATCCCTCCTTTCTCCTCCCTCCTCCTTCCCCTTCTGTCTACCTAGCACCTGCCCGCCTGCCCACACTAAGGGTTTTTCAGGCCTGCCACGTGCCAACGAGGAGTTAAGCACGGGAGATAAAGCAGTGAATAAGATCCCTGATAGTTCAGAGCCAAGTAATGACACAAATACTGATTTCATTACAGCTGGGGAGGCTTTTGCAAAGGAGGGATATGTGGGCCTGCTAGTCCATTTACATTTGTTGGGAGGGCAGCAAATGGCAAAAACAGCAATAATAATAGTAGCTGCCCAATTCTCATTGAATTATAGATGGGCTGATTGTAGTTTCCATGTATAGTGCCTGGTGGGGACCCGGTGTTAACCAGAAGATGCAAACGTTCCCAGATGTGAGTAGCTTCCTGCTGAGGCTGACAGGGCTTCCCCCTGTCATAATCGAGGTGTGGTCGCGGGCTGTTGGTAATGAGGATGCTGTCTCTCCAGAGTACTTCATGTCTTTGTGATCCAGAGGGATGAGTTAAATGCCTTTCATCTAGGAGAGGGTGGCCCAGGTGAGAGCTGACGTCATAGGAGGACCACTTTGGAAGGGACTAAGCTGGCTGTTGGTAACAAGCTTCCTTGTTACCCACGGACACCTTCCTCCCTCCTCACCCCCAGAGTACTTTTTGCCTCCCTTAGAGTGAGGGTGAACTAAATTACCAAGCAACTTGTTTAGGAGCAAAGATGAATCCACTGGCCAACATATTTTTCCTCATTAGATTCCCGTTGTCATTTAATGCCTTTTTATTTATGTGTTTCTTTTGAGCGATTGCTCTGCTCGTTGGCCCTGGCAGCCCTCTACAGTTTGGATTTGCAGATCCAAATCTGCAAATTGGGGATCATCTGGGGCCAGGCAGGGAGTCTGGCTGTCCCTCCCTTTGTTTCATCCTGATTTTTCTATAGCAGAGCCTTTTTGTCTCGTCACGTCACGTGCGATGGAAGGTGCCCGGGGCCAGAGGAAGGATGAAGGAAGGATTTGGCCTCTGAGCAGTTGCACAACCGCAGCATAGGCTGGAGTCTTAAAACCCTGCATTTGAGCAGAACTGGCCTGGAGAAGCACCGTGCAAGGAAGCTTTTACCAGCCATTGCTGCGGCAGCTGCCCGCTGGGGCTGAGTGATACTGATTTCACCCATCCATGTTTAATCATCTATACCCTGTAAACTGAGCTCTTCGGTTTCCTTTTTTCAAAGCATCAGGATTCCTAGAATAAACGAATTTGGCCACGTGAAGCAACCTCTGCTTTATGGAAAAACAACAACAACAACAAAACAAGGGAAACAAGACCAAAATAAAACCCCCTAACCCAGCGTCCCAAACCCCAGGCTCTTGGACTCTGATGTTTTCTGTTGTCAGGAGAAGGGTGTTTTTGCTATAAATGAAAGACGTGACAGGGGGTATTTTGAAGCTTTGTTTTGGTTATTGTCGGTTCTGCCAACAAATAACATCTGTATTTATTTTCCAAACTCCCCCAATGGCTGATTTGCATCTGTTTAGTCCTCTGAGTAACATTTCATTTCCTGACTTTATAGGTTGCTATAAAATCCATTCGTAAGGACAAAATTAAGGATGAACAAGACATGGTTCACATCAGACGAGAGATTGAGATCATGTCATCCCTCAACCATCCTCATATCATCAGTATTTATGAAGGTCAGTGATTTTTTTTTTTTTTTTTCACCCGCGTATCAGTTACCATTTCTCATACCATGGGGCCTGCCAAGATTTTTAGGTAATTGCCCTTCTGGGCAAGAGCCAAGTAGTTTTTTTCTTCATGATGCAAAAATAGCTGGGTGTTATCTCCTATTTGGTTACCTCGAACGCAACCAGACACACGGAGCACGGCTCCCTTTGGTCATAAATAGCTCCGGCTGGTGCCTTCTTCCGCCTCCCGGCCAGTTCCTTGGCGGTTGCTAGGCAACCCGCCTTATTAAAAGCCAGTATGCGAGACAGCCATGGTTTCTGAAAAATGGCAGTTTGCTGGGTGACCAGGGTCATGGTGGATCCATTGTAAAGGTCATTGCCTAACGCAAATGCCCCGGTGGTGAAGTAATGAGTTACTCCAAGTTAGGCTCTTTGAGTTGGGAATTAGCTTTGAGCAGGTCCGGGAAGTACCAAGATAGAGGAGGGATCTCTTGGCGGAGCAGATGCTTCACAAATGGAGTCCAAGTCATAAGTGGTGTTTGTGGAAGAGTGGGGCTGGGAAAAAAGTCACAAAAGTGCTTGAACTTCAACTCGTTGGTCCTTCCTGGGAAGAAATGGAGAGTATAAACTTCCTATAGTCTATCTTTTCTTTTTTTTAATATCTTGTAAAAAAATTACTTGGGCAATATGTATTTATTGCAGGAATTATTGAAATACAAAAGTTAAAATTTAAAAATATTTTCAGGGGCACCTGGTTGGCTTGCCAGTTAAGCATCTGACTTTCGCTCAGGTCATGATCTTGCGGTTCATGGGTTCCAGCCCCGCATCCGGCTCTGGGCTGACAGCTCAGAGCCCGGAGTCTGCTTCGGATTCTGTGTCTCCCTCTCTGTCTGCCCCTCCCCCACTTGCACTCTGTCTCTCTTTCTCAAAAGTAAATAAAAATTAAAAAATAATTAAAAAATAATTCAGTTCTAACCCCCCAGTTCTAATATCACTCTGGCTATATTTATTTATATTTTATCTACTTCTCTATATCTGTACATGATTTTTATCCAAAGTTAGATCTTACTGTTTATACCATTTTTTAACTTAAAATTTTTTCATGTTTTATACCATGCATCTCTTTCTATGTCAGTAAATATTCCCTGTAGGGACAGTTTGAAAGACTTTATAGTATTCCATTAAGGATGTATCATAATTTACTGAATCTAATTCCTTTTCTTAAATATTTAAGTTGTTTCAGATTTCTAGTTATTATAAACAGAGCTTTAGTGATCCTCCTTGTAATCATTTTTATATTCATTTCTGTAACTTTTTTTTTTCTTATGAGAAATTTTCTAGGCTTGGACTTCCTGAGTCAAAGTGTTTCTCCAGAATATTTTTAAATATACAGTTGAATCAGAAAAATGGACCTATTTTTAATTTGGTATAATAGTAATATTTTTAATTATGGTCTGAGCATAATAAGTTACACAGTAGTGGGTAAGAGGAAGCCAGATGGTAACCTGAAAGTTTTTCTGGTATCTATTCTAAGTGCTCCTTCTTCTGGTTCTCTGCTGTTTTTTGCCATTTTCCCCCCTGTTGTTTCTATTTTTTCTCCTCATCCAGAAGTAAATGTTGGTAACAGGTTTTATCTTGATTTTTCTGAAGCTCATTTTTGGAGCCCTTGAGGATAGAATGCTTGAGGGAAATCTTCGTTCATTCATTTATTCTTTCCACAAACATCCCTTGCAGTCATTCTCCAAGTGCAGACTCTGAACCAGTAACATTAGTATAAATTAGGATTGTTAGAAATGCAGATTCAAGGGCCTCACTGAGGACCTGATGAATGGGCAACTCTGGGGTGGGGCCCAGAAGTCTGTGTTTTAACGAGGATGGGAACCAGTGGCCTACCGAGTGTCTGGTTAAGCACTGTGTTAAATGTGGTTAAAAATCTCATTTTCAAGGCACAATACAAGGCATGATAGAAAAATACTATGTAGATATACAAGCAACATATCTAGCACTGTGGAGTCCTGGAGCTTAGATGTTTTCATGACATACAGGCTGGGCCATGAAGGAGGTGTGTTTTTGTTTTTGTTTTGTTTTGGTTTTTTTTGAGGAAGAATTGGCAAAAGTAGAATTCTACGTTGATAAAATGAATCTGAATATGCCTGTCAATGAGGGGAATTTCTAGAGTTTAGAAGTGAGTGGAGATACAAAATGCAGGATGAGAGTGAGTTTTATACAATTCTGAGTGTTTTTCCTCCATGTGACCTGATTACCATGAAAACCTGAAGGCAGCTGTAAAGGATGACCAGTACAATATGGACCCGTGTGGGTGCCATGCTCTGTGTGCGGTGCTGTGCTTGGGATTTCTTGGCTCAGGGGAGGAGCCTTCTTTATCAGGAAGTTGGAGAGAGTGCAAGCCCAGTATGAAGTTTGCAGATTATTTGGGAGATGGTCTGTGATAACTGAAGTCTGGCACAGAGAAGCCTGACTTCTTCACTGGCATCGTGCTCACTTTGGCCTTGGGAATCCTGAAGGTGGAATGGAGAACAGGAATCTGTACTCTCAAGGGAAGGACAGAGATGAAACTTAATGGAAAAACATTCTCTTATCAAGGTCAGGTTGGTCTCGGTTCAGCTCCTGCTGGAGGCTTCAAGAAGAAGAGAAGCCCTTGCTTATAATTTTAAAGATGGGTACCACATAATTTAAAGTTCTTTGGGTGACTAGAAATAATTTCCATCAAGGTCTCAGGCGGGAGTTTGGGCCTCAATTCATAAAACCCTATCAATAGGTTTTCGGGAGTCAGGAAAGAGCCTGAGTTCTGACATGAGACTCTTGTGTTTTAATCCCAAATCCTTCACCGTGGCCTCAACATGAGACTTTGAGCAAGTTGAGGGGTTTCTCAGGGCATCAATAACCACACCTATAAGATGGGGGTAACAGTTCTACCTCTAAGGGTTGTTGACAGGAGTAAATTAGATGATACATGTTCTGGTAAGCTCAAAAAAGGTAATTATCGTGAAGACAGTGTACTCATTACAAGTGGTTCCTTTGGCCTGGTCCATTGGCAAGGGCCAGTGGGTGAACTGCAGAGTGCTTATAAATCCCCTGAAATAGTGTATAACTGCACTGTCCAATACAGAAGCCACTAGCCATAGGTGGATATTTAACTTAGAATTACTAAAATAAAATGATTAAAAATTCAACTTGTCAGCCCCACTACTCACATTTCAAGTCCTCGATAGCCACATGAGTCTTGGCTGCCATATTGGACAGCGTAGATTCAGATCTTGTTCATCCTTGCAGGATAGGACCATGCTGGTATGTAATGTTTTAGATGTTGGGCAGTGCCTACATCAGTTTTTTCCGAGGAGAGGGTGGGTAGGTTTTGTTAGATTGTCAGAGGGATTCTTGACCTCAAATAGGTTAAAAAAAAACCTCTACTGCCACCAAACATTTTATGGCCTGCAGAATACCATACAAATGAAATGAATTGTTTTTATCCAGAAAACTCCCAGGGACTTAAATGTGGATTTTTTTTTTTTTTTTGGCTTTTAATTTCTTAGAAATCTCTGGTTTCTGTTCTGTTCTCTTTCCCTTCTCCCACGCAAGTTCTGTTTCTCCCACATCCACTAAATAACTGTGGAGGAGGGCAGCTCCCCTCCCTTCCCCGGAGGTTTGGAGCCAGGGATCGCCAAGGCGCTCTTCCAGCCCCTACACCTCCACCTGTGACCCCACAGTCTCCAGGGTCTTCTGACTTTATCTGCTTTGCTGCCCAGGACCCTGGGACCCGGCTTTGAGAGCTAAGTTGGATCTCTCGATCTCATCTGTAGAACTCTGTATAATTTGCAAAGCGCCCCCACGTCTCACCTTATTTGCTCCCTGTGGCAAACCTGTGAGGTGGGCAGGCCGGGTGTCCCATTTTCCAGTTGTACAGACTGAGACTCTGGAAGGTTAGGACTTACTGGGTGTATCAGTTTGGTGTGGCAGCCACAACAGGACGCCACAGACTCGGTGGCTTGCACAACAGAAACGTGTTGTTCCTCTGCTCTGGAGACTAGAAGTCCCAGTTCTGGGTGTCAGAGTCAGAGGGTAGCTTTCCTCCAAGCCTTTCTCCTTGGCTTATAGATGGCCATCTTCTCCCTGTGTCTTCATGTGGTCTCCCCTCTGTATGCATCTGTGTCCAAATTTCCCTTTCTTATAAGGACAACAGTCACGCTGGACTAAGGCCCATTCTGATGTTCTCATTTAATCTTAATGATCTTTTTAGAGGCCCTGTCTCCAAGTAGGGTCACATTCTGAGGTCCTGGGCATTGGAATTTCAACCTATGAATTTGGGGGACCCAATTGAGTTCATAACACAGGGTATCATGGCTAGCTGGTGGCCCTGGCACACAGGCCTAGCAACCCCATTTGTCTTTTCCTCCGCCGGGCCTCAACCCTGTATTTCTGATCTTGTGTCTTAATTTGCAGGCTCCGCAGCCTACCTCTGTGCCCTAGGCATCCTCCTTAGGTTGGCCTTTTCAATCCTTTGCATCCCTGGGGTGTGGTAGGGGCAGCATGGTGGCAACAATGGTGGGGGGACCTGAGTGTGTGGTTTCTCAGCCAATCACAGTGTGAAGGGGAACCTTTTCCCTGGAAGCTGATTGGTTGCCTGACAGGCCAATCAAGAGCCTTAGCTGAGTACGGAAATGTAGAAATTTGCCGAATGAAAAATCAGTGCTTCGAATCTAACCGGCTGTTCGGACATTAGCCAAGTGAATAGGACTATTGAAGATCCTTACAATTTCTTCTTTAGCCAGGACTTTTATGATTTAAAGCGTGCGCGCACACACACACACACACACACACACACCAGTAGCAGCAGCAGCCGTCCCAGCAGTAGCAATGTGGCAGAGCAATGATGTATCTAACCCCGTATGTTTAGGAACTTTGGGCTTTCACAAGGGGAAGGCACTATCTTGGACTGTACTATCCATGATATTGACATACTAGTTCCAGAGAAAAAGCAATTCGTTCATTAACAAAATAAAAATACAAATTGGATGCTTATTACATGCCAGGGCCTGTTCTAGACACTAAGAATATTGGGGTGAACAGGACAAGCTCTGGTCTCATGGGGCTGACATTCAGTGAGTGAACAGATACGTGGCTACTGAGCTGAAGCCTCAGTGGGACAGGTAGTGAGCCCGCCGAAGTTGCAGGCATGCCAGGCAAGGGGAACAGCATGTGCAAACGAACCAATGCTCAGAGGAGGGAAGGACCTCGTGTTGACAGAAGTGACAGAGGGTCTATGAGGCTGAGGGAGCCAGTGAGCAGGAGGGGGTGGAGGAGGCTGAGGAGGGCCAGATTTTGACCACATTGACTAAAGGAGGGCTGTGGCTTTCATTCCAGGAATAGGACAAAGCCACCGGTTTTGAGGAAGAGAATAGTTTTTATTTGCACTTTAAAATAATACTAATAATAGCTATGAGTTATTGAGTTTTACCCTGTGCTAGGATGTGTGCTTGCATCATCTCAGTTAATTCCTTATGTCCACGAAATGCATACTGTTAACAGCTCTAGTTTATGGTAAGGAAGTTTTGTCTTAGCGGCCAAATAACTTCCCAAGGTCACACCAGCTAACCAGTGGTGGACCCGAGAGCTGAACCTAGTCCCTGGCACTCTGAGGCCGGTGCTCCTGATCCAAGCCAGATCTAGTGGTCTACAGATGCCCCTAATTGGGGACAAGCGTTATTCTGGAACCCATGATTGAGAGAATTCCCTGGCGTTCATAGGGGTTGCTGCCCTAAATATGTGAGAGCATTAAATCCCAGCTCTGTGGGTATTTTAGAAAATATTTCTGCAGACATCTCAGGAAGAAGTGTGGGGCCCAGATCTGGTAAACTCGAAGATCAAGTGTTTCCTTTCAAATGTTTTTTTCTCAAACCAGACCCTGGGGTTACTTTCCTATTGACCTGTGGGTGAAGGTGATTAACCCTCAAATTTGTCAACTCTGTGTCAACACAAGCCGTAACTGGTTTCTAATGCTAAGTAAATAAAAGAGGATAGACCTACACCTTCTAGTATGTGGTACTAAGGATAATCACTTAATGGAGAGAGAAGAGGAAAAAAGAAATCTCCGGCACCATCTCTGAGATGGACCCTGTTTCCAGTCAAAGGAATTCCATTCTCTCAGCAGGGTGGGAATTGACAGTATGGAAATAACAGCTGAAAAGGAAGTGCCCGCCAGAGCTTTCAACTCGGCTGCCTAGGGTGGAAGAGATAAAAACAGTTTTTGCCTGAGGTTCTGATTTCAGGACCCAGAGCGCAAACATCAAAGGCACTTTGTCTCGCCCTGGCTTCCCCTTTGAAAGCCTAGGAGACCCGATCCGCAAAACCACCAGAAATGAACTTCTTGCCGCACAGCACTTTAGGGAAACTTAGCACCCCGTCTGGTAACAGCACCCCTCAGGGTAGGGGTGGGGGGGAGGGGTGGGTGGAGGGAGGGAGGGGGATGGGGGTGTGTGGAGTGAGTGAGGGAGATTCCCCTGGTGCCTTCACGTGTCTGCCCTTGGTTTTTGTTCCTGGAAATCTCTCTTCCTGGCCCTGCAAGATTATATCGCCTCATTGGCCCTTTGCATTGCCATATGCTAGACCGGGCCAACTCTTTCATCACGTCTCCTATCTTAGGTAAGGGTGGTCCTGGCATTCTGGAACCAAGTGGGAAGCCTATTGGGCATTGGTCAGCTGTGATCTCCCACCTTTGGAAGAGTTTCTGAAGCTTAAAAAAGCAAAACCAAACAAACAAACGTGCCTTCCTCGATAAGCATATGAGTCTTGTGAGCCTTAGACCTGCCGCCCTGGAGAAGATGTAAAGGAGTCTGCATTCTAGAAAATTCTCTGAATTCCTACCATAAAGACACTTTGGGTGGGTTTTCTATCAGTTAAAAGCTCCTTCCACCTTCCTAGATGTGTACATTACAGTATGCTTTTTCAAGCTACCTTTGCCTCCTGAGGATGTGATAGACCTTTCCGGAAGGGCATATTATTGTTCTTGCCTCCTGGCGAAAATCACTGCTGTAAAACTCCAGCCAGAGATGCAGAGGAGAAACCAAGAGACAGGGTCTTTGCAAGAGCGCAAAGGCTGTACTGTGCGCTGCAGGCTTGGAGGACAGCATTCTACCTCCACCTCTCAACTTAACAGCCAGGGGCAGTGGGGCTGGTGCAAGACGTGCGTCCCTGGGATACAGCAGAAGTCCTGGAGTCCCAGAGTATGGCTGCCTCTGGAAAGCAACCCCTTGAGAATGGCAGAACCCTGATAAACTCCAGTAATGTACGTGAGCCACAGTTCTCAGAGGGAGCCCAGACCACAGTGACAACATGGCTTGTCCCCCCCCCCCCCCCAGATGGAGGTGGAGTCCCCGGTTCTGTGTCATAACCAGCCCTCTGGGTGACTGTGATGCACTCTCAAGTTTGAGAACCACTCTATTAGAGAAACAGCAGCTCAGCAGGTCACAAACCAAGGCAGGGCTCATTTCTAGCATCAATTGTTTGGAAATGCCTACAGTCGAAGCAGTTCACATTTTTCTTCTCAGGTTCGAGTGCCTTAATCCAGCTTTCTCAGGCAGCAAGCAGATCCTGACTGAGGCCTTTTTGAAGGCAGGGGATGGCAGAATTGATCTAACAAGGGCTGTTGGTCATTAATTCTACCCAGTGTTCTCATTCATTCATTCGCTCGTCTAGTCATGCATTCATTTGATCACTTACTACTTTCACAAAAATTTATTGAGGACTTATGTCCCAGGTACTTTGCCAGTAGGGTGAATATATATTTTATTGATCCAAGTGGGCTTCGATTTGAATGAGCCAGGTGCTCTTCTAGTTGGTATTATGTGACCTTGGGCTAGTGACTTAACCTCTCTGAGGCTCAGTTCTGTTATCTATAATATTGGGCCAGTAGCTCCATACTTTCTAGATAAGGGTGTGAGGATTAAACCAGATCATGAATAAAATTGCTAAGTACAGTGGCAGGTACATGCTTAATAAATATGCTTAATAAAGCATATTGACTATTCCTGATGTGATCTTTAGGACTCTGAGAGGTCTTTTCATGGCTAGAGTATCACCTTCTTTTGGGAGGTGCTAGAAGAGAAGGTTGAGGCCAGATCGCCTACATCAGGGATTCTGGATGCTGGATGCACACTGAAGTTTCATGGGGAGTCTGTAAAAAATGCTGATGCCTGGGCCTCACCCCTGGGTATTCAGATTTAATTGGCCAGCCTGAGAAATATGGACTTAATCCCGCAACCAAGAGGAAATGAGCCCTGCTCTAGAAACTTGTCTTGGTCCGATCATTTGTCATCGGTGACTTCCAGAGAAGAACGTGTGTCTGGCAGTGATCCCCAGTGAGCAGTGAGCGATACCTTTGGGCTTGGGTTTACTTACTTAGCCATTTGGTTGCTGCCCTCATCAGGGACTCAGAGCCCCATGAAACAGTTTGTTGAACTTGGCAAAGTAGTGTATTATGCTTGTGTTTACTCTTTTGAACCCATGGCGAATCGCTGAGCATTTTAACACACTGCCTTTGCTGCCAGATTCGCAAGTTCCACGCGACGTCTCTGCAGACCGGATCCAAAAGTAAGGACTTTCCCTGGTTAATAACACAGCACCGGAGTTTTCTTCACTGTTAGTCAGATGAACGAGCTCTTCGGCCCTGAATCTGTCCAGCCACGTTTCTAATGAGTTTCCTATTAAGTTAGCTATTTGACCTTCAAGTGTATTATTTTCATTGTTTTCATTTGATTACACCCAAGTCATTTTTCTAGAGGCTGGAGATTAGAAATAAAACAACTAAAAACTAATGCTACTCCGTGGTTGTCCTGCCTCGCCCTCTTGGGTTTCCTGGAATTCAATATTTTCTAATGCCTCAAATAATACCACTTGAAGTTAATTTTTAAAGAGAAAAAAAATGGAACTGTGTTGTCGTTTAATATAGGATCTTTTGAACTTAAGTGGGATGGCTCTGCTAATTTGCCTCAGAGGTCAGCGGCATGCATTGAGTAAGATGTCCCTGAGTCTTAGTCTTCTATTTCTCTGTTCTCCCACCTCCCTTTCATCCCTCAAGAGCACACTTGTGACCTCAGGTGCAGATTTTGCCCATACATATCCTTAATAGTCCTGGATTTGATTCAGGCATGACTAAGACTCACTCCTTACTAATAACAGGCTAACACATGTACACGTGCTGTGATAATCTGCACAATGAGGATAGGTGATCTTCACTTACCAGATGAGGAAACCGAGGCTCAGAAAGGTAAGGTAACTTGCCAAGGTCCTTCAGCCGGTAAGTGGCAGAGCCTGGATTTGAACCCAGGTAGCCTGGCTCAGGGAGTCAGGTTCTTAACTATGGTACTGTGTTGCATGATGAGGCAGATCAGAATTCAGAGTTGACAAGATAGTCCTGAACCATACGTGGTGGAGCAAACAATGGCTAGAAGCAGAGGTGTGATAACAGCAGGGCTGACTTTTCCACCCTGACTGCTGGTAAGGGTGGGATGAGCCCCTGTAGCAAAGCCCTCTGTGGGGAGGGGAACAGTAAGGTGGTCTTCACCGTGGGGAGAGGTTCTACTATACTCGTTGCCCAAACTGCATGCTTTTTTTGGAACTTCACTGTGTCAAGTACAAGAGCCTTAGTATCAGCCTGGGGTGGTTCTGAGATGTTCTGATCAATTGTCAGGGCTCTCTCAGATTCAGGATTGGGTGTGTGTGTGTGTGTGTGTGTGTAACAAACAGGCCCGGACAGAGCA
>NW_026059572.1:0-67730 GCF_023721935.1 Panthera uncia | reverse complement strand
TGGATTCCTTAGTGCCCCTTATCCATTTAGCCCATCCCCCCTCCCACAACCCCTCCAGTAACCTTCTGTTTATTCTCCATTCTTAAGAGCAAGAGTACACTTATCTTGATGAGCATTGAGTAATGTGTAGAACTGTAGAATCACTCTATTGCACACCTGAAACTAATGCCTTATGTGATATATACCAGAATTTTTAAAAAATAGTAATTAAAGTAAACATTTTTCATAATTGCTTCTTATATTTGCATACCATGTAAAGTAATTTTTATGCTTATAACACTTCCTCTCTAAATATTTCAGTACGTATTTCCTAAGTATAAAGAGTTTTCTGCATATCTACAATATCATATTAACAATAATTAGAAATAATTTCTTAATATATTTAATAGCTGCCTCACTTTCTTATTTTTCCAGGTGTCTCCAAAATGTCTTTTATAAATTTGTTTTCCAAATCAAGATGCAATCAAGGTAGCTTATGCATTTGGTTTTATGGGTTTAATTCGTATAATTTCTTTCGTCTGGAATGTTACCCAAACATTTCTTTTCTTGACTTTTTGTAAAATGCCCCACAATCTGGAGATACCTGATTATTTTCTCTTTGAGTCTTTTAATTTGTTTCTTTTCCACTGTATTTGTTATAAAAAAAAAATTTGGGTGTGAAGGCTTAAGTAGATTCACATAAAATTGTTTTGGTGAAAATGCTTTATACTTGATGCTGTGTCCTTACTGCATCATCAGAAAGCTCATCCTGTGAGACTCTTTCCCTCTGAATAATGCGATGTTTGATGACTGAGTTCAGGTGGTGACCTGAGGCTCTCCCCAGTGTTAGAAACATTGTATTTTCCCATGGTCTAGCAAGGAATGTGTGGGGTATTTCTTGGAACTAAGCGCATATCCTGTTTCTTAACAACCTGACACCTAGTGGTTTTAACATCCAATGATATTCCTTACTTGAATCCATTATCCCACTGCAGTTGCAAAATAGTGATATTTCTAGTTTATCATTCCTTCTACATGTGTGTGCTGAGATTCTTCAGTACCTAAGAGCTTTTCTTCATCAGCTGTGGGTGAATGACTGTTAATACTGAAAAAAAAAAAAAAAAAAAAAAAAAAGGCCTGACAAAGGTTTAATTCCTTTTAGTTACTAATTTTGAGTAATAAGTTGATATAAAACTATATCCAAAAACGGCAAAAGAGTGAAAAAAATTCTCTCTCTTCTGTATTTCTTTTTTTAAAAATGTTAATGTTTATTTTTGAAAGAGAGAGAAAGAGTGTGAGAAGGGGAGACAGAGAGAGAGAGAGAGAGAGAGAGAGAGAGAGAGAGAAACACAGAATCTGAAGCAGGCTCCAGGCTCTGAGCTGTCAGCACTGAGCCTGGTGTGGGGCTCAAACTCACAAGCCGTGAGATCATGACCTGAGCTGAAGTTGGAGGCTTAACCATCTGAGCCACCCAGGCGCCCCTCTCTTCTTTATTTCTATATCTAGCTCTCAATCTCTCTGTTTTGGTGAGTCACTGGAGAGTCATAGGTTGTTATATACTTTCATTCTTCTTTCTATGACTCCCCAGTGATCAAATTTGGTCAGTGGAAGTTTCTTCAAGTTGTCCTATTGTCATGTCCCCACTAGTATGTGAAAGCCTCCTCATTTTCTAGCAAAATATATCCCAGGATCATTTATATCTTGTCTCTGACCTCTTTCTCCATGGGCTTGGATACTTTTTGAGGGAAATGATATTTAGAAACTGAAGCCTGGACACTAAGATGGGCTCATTTCTGGAGTCCTTTCAGTGAATAAACAGGAACTATATTTTATAAGAGGGCTTATTTGAAGGTGAGCTGAGAATACCTATGTAGGCTCAGAGCACAATAGACAATGCATTGTGACATAGTATCATTATCATTTTCCAGATGAAAAAATGAGGCTCAGAGAAGATCATTTTCTTCAGCTTACATAGCTCATAAGTAACCAAGCTGGGTTTTGTACCTGTCTGTAATTCTAACGCTGTCTATAAAGGAGCATTATACCATGTTTATGTCCATCCAGAGTCCTTACATATTTTGGAATTTTCCATATTTTGTTACTCATTTCCCCAAGTCTGGAGCAAGGTTTTACTTTTTCGTTCTCCCTTTCAGCAAAGGTGAAGGTACTGCTAATTAAATGCATGCATTAAGATTTCAATTTGATGAATAGTGTGAATTTTCAGGTACTACACACAACCCATTTTGGTAAAGGTGGTAGAGAAGGCGTCTGGTTTTGGTGGCTTCAGGGGAAGAGTTGCTGGCATCTACGGTCCAGTGTCCAGGGTACAAGCAGTATGATCCCTCAGTGGCAGAAAGAGTGGGATCTTTGTGAGAGCAATCCTGTAGCATAGCTTGGCCATCATGCCTGGTTGTTGCACTTCTGGAAGTTCAATAAATTCAATTTTTGCTTAAACTAGCTATGGTGAGTTCTGTTTAAAACTAAAACCCTTGACTATGCACTATGCCACTTTCCCAAACAGTGTGCCATAGCTGGTGAAGATGAGCAACAGGTGTGTTATGAGTTTGCATTTTTTTCTGAAACAGCTCACATCTCATGATCCAAATGCCCCTACCCTAAGTGGGTTGCTCTCCTCATTCTGAACCCTGGTACCTTACCTTCATACTCAAATTAGATCTGACCTTGACCTTCCTTTAATAATATCAAGGAGAGTGATGCCAGAGGGACAGTACAACAACAGAGGAGATTTCAGACACCATCAGGAAGTCACTGTTGCCCATAGTGGTGGAGACAAAGATGCATTGATCCCGGATGAAGATGTTCCCATTTGAGCATTGTTGACCACTTGCAGCTACATACACTTTCTTAATCTTCCCAGCCATTCTGTGAGGTGGTTTTTAAATAACCATTTTATGGCTAAACAGTTGAGAGTTCAGAGAGAGTAAGTGACATACTGAAGGATAAATTACTTAGTCACTTATTTTATTTTATTTATTTTTTGTTTTTTTAATGTTTATATATTTTTGAGAGAGAGAGAGACAGACAGACAGAAAGAGACAGAGAACGAGCAAGGAAGGAGCAGAGAGAAAGACACAGAATCTGAAGTGGACCCTAGGCTCCAAGCTGACAACACAGAGCCTGATGCGGGGCTCGAACTCACAAACTGCAAGATCGTGACCTGAGCCGAAGTCAGACGCTTAACCGACTGAGCCACCCAAGCGCCCCAAACTTAGTCATTTATTTTAAATATGGATGTTGCATGATGTGGTTTGTTGTTGAGCAAATACCTTGGCAGCGATGAAGATAATGGAGATGCATCTAGTTAGAAGGCTACTGCAAAGCTCCAGGGAAGAAGAGATTAACGCTAATAAGCTCCCAGCCTATAATTCTCTTATGGATTTAAATGTGTCTTTTAAAGAACCAAGGATTTCTGCTACACTGGCCTTCCAATTTCAGAAGACCATTAGTTACCGTACGTTTTAGGCATACCCCTATCTGTGCTGTAGTGATGTCCAACTAATGTTGCAGTGGGTGACTTCACAACCTCCTCTTGTGTTGGCAATAGGATCACATGCTTATCTCAGCCAACGGTTGGATAGCAGGGGCAATTTCCATTCATTCAACAAATACATATTAATGCCTACAATGTACCATGTGCTAGGAAAAGGGTGATAAAACAAGAACAGCCTCTGTCCTCAGAGACAGATAGACACAGACAGACAGAAACCCAAACACATGCACATAGGGAGAGAGAAAAGAAATGATAACATAGCATTTTTGTCCCTGAAAATAAGTATCACATTAGACATAAATTCCTAAGTCCCATTCTAAACTCACTGACAATGAATCTCTAGAGATTTTTGAGAGCCTGAGTGTTTAATAAATGCCCCAGGTGAGTCTTATCACCAGGGAAGTTTATGTGCATTAGGTGAAGTGGAAGGTGCTGTGGGAACTCCTAGAAGGGGCATTCAGCAAGCTTGCTTGCTTATTTATTTTTATTTATTTATTTATTTATTTATGAAGTATAATTAACATACAGTGTTATAATAATATACTATTATATTACTAATATATATATTACTATTATATTGCTATTATACCTTAAAAGGGAAGGAAATGCTGACACATTCAACGACATTGATGAACCTTGAAGATACTATGCTAAATGAAATAAGCCAGTCAACAAAAGGACATGTGTTGTATGATTCCACTTATATGAAGATATGAAGTACCTGGAGCGGTGAAATTATATAGCTAGAAAATGGAATGGTGGTTGCCAAAGGCTGTGGGGAAGGGAGAACAGGGACTTAGTGTCTAAGGGGGATAGAGTGTTAACTGGGGAAGATGAAAAAGTTCTGGAGATGGATCGTGTTGATGGTTGCACAACAATGTGAATGTACTTAATGTCATAGAACTGTGCACTTAAAAATTGTCAAAATGGTAAATTTTATGTGATGTATATTTTACCTCAATAAAGAAGCATTAATGTAATCATGAGGAACAAATCAGAAATGTGTTGGACTTCCTGACACTTATTTTATATTGTGGTATTATTTTCACATATTTTCTTTATCCATTCTTCCATTGTTGGACATTTGGGTTGTTTCTAGCTCCCATATTATGAGTAATGCTGCTATGAAAATTAGTGTATAAATATCTTTTCAAGCACCTGCTTTCAATAGTTTTGGGTATATACCCAGAGGTGGAATTGCTGGACACTATGATAATTCTATGTTCAATTTTTTGAGAAACCACCATACCATTTCCATAGCAGCTACACCATTTTACGTTCCCACAAGTAATGCGCAAGAGGTCAGATTTCTCTACATCTTTATTACACTTGTTATTTTCTGTCTTTTTATAATAGCCATCCTAATGGATATGAAGTGGTATCTCGTGTGTGTGTGTGTGTGTGTGTGTGTTTAATAGACTTTATTTTATAGAGCAGTTTTAAATTCAAAGCAAAATTGAGCAAAAAGCACCAAAAGTTTCCTTATGTCCCCTGCTCCCACACACGCATACCCTCCCCACTACTAACATATTAGCTATTAACATCCCTCACTAGAGGGTACATTTATTAACATTGATGAACCTACACTGACACATCAATATCACCCAAAGTCCATAGTTTACCTCAGGTTTCATACTTGGAATTGTATATTCTATGGGTTTTGACAGATGTATAATGTCATGTATTCACCATTATGATACCATATGGAATAGTTTCACTGCTCTAAAAATTCTCTGTGAAATATCTCTCCAGCTATTTATTCTTTTCTTTCATTCATCAGAGTTTTACAGTTTTTCTCATACAGTCGTATGCAGTTTTTGTTAGATTTATACCTAAGTATTTCATTTTGGGGTGCTTACATAAATGGTATTGTGTTTTTAACTTCAAATTCTGCTTATTCATCGCTGATTATAAGAAAGAATTGACTTTTGTATATTAACTTTGTAATCTGCCACCTCGCTATAATCTCTTATTAGTTCCAGATGTTTTTGTTTTTTATTTCAGATTTTCAACATAGATAATCATGTTGTCTGTGAACAAAGACAGTTTTATTTCTTCTTTCAATTTTTTTATACGTTTTATTTCCTTTTCTTGTTTTACTGCATTAGCGAGAGCTTCCAGTACAATGTTGAAAAGAAGTGGTGAGAGGGGACATCCTTACCTTATACCCGATCTTAGTAGAAAAAGCTCAAATTTCCTGCCATTAAGAATTATTTTAACTGTAGGGTTTTTTTGTATATATTCTTTATCAAGTTGATGAAGTTCCATTTTATTCCTAGTTTTTTGAAACTTAAAAATGATTGGGTGTTGGATTTTGTCAAATGCTTTTCTGCATCTGTTGAGATAATCGTATGATTTTTCTTCTTTAGCCTGTTGGTATGATGGGTTGGTTTTTAATTGCTTTATGAATGTTTAATTAGCCTTGCATACCTAGAATAAATACCACCTGGTCGTGGTGTATGATTCTTCTCATGCGTTACTGAATTTGGTTTGCTAACTTTTTGGAGGATTTTTGCATGTATGTTCATGGGAGATGTAGGTTTATAGTTTTCTTGTAATGGCTTTGTCTGGTTTTATAATGCCATCCTCATAGAATGATTTAGGAAGTGTTCCTCCTGCTTCTTTCCTGTGAAAGATATGCTATAGAATTAGTGCAATTCATTCATTAAATGTTTGGTAATAATCACTAATGAACCCATCTCTGCTTGGTGATTTCTGTTTTGGAAGGCTATCAATTATTGATTCAGTTTCTTTAATAGAGGCAGGCCTCTTCAGATTGTTTATTTCTTTTTGTGTAAGTTTTGTCAGATTGTGTCTTTCAAGGAATTTGTCCATTTCTTTTAGGCCATTAAATTTGAGAGTATAGGGTTTTCTAGTATTTTTTCATTATCTTTTCATGTTCATGGGATCTATAGGATCTCATTGTGGTTTTGATATTCATTTCTCTAGTAATTAGTGATGTTAAGCATTTTTTCATCTGTTTATTGGCCTTTAATGCTTTTAAAAATATATCAAATACCTGAGTCTGGCCAAGAATTTTGCTCTTGCTATTGTGTGACTGAAACACATCTTTATTGTTTTCTTGAGGCCATCCAACATTGATTTTACTTCTAGGGAAGGGAGAGAAATGGACACATTACCATACTGGCAAATACTTTACCTCCATAGTCCAGGTACTTACCATTTCATGATGATGACTGACCTATTGGGTTTAAATACCTCTTTGAAGATAAATGTTTAATAAATTAAAAACAATGCAAACATTATATTAATAAATTTTGCTGTCACACTGAAGAAAGACTTGGAAAGTGCATCAGGTCAGTCCATCACCAGAAAGAACGTCTTTGCTGGAGCTGATAATGAATATATTCTGAGTCTATACAGTGATTAAGAACAGTTCTTCCTACTAACCTCAAGTAGTCTTTTCATCACCGGAAAAATCCATGTGCTTCTTTATTTCAGGGGGTTATCCATCTTTAATCTTCACCTGTGACTTGTGGTCAAGTCAGCAGGTCTCCCTATGCCCCAATCTCTCCTCTCCTCACTTCTTCTTCTTCTCTCTTATTCCCTCTCTCTTGCTCTGTTTTTCCTCTCAATCAAATCCATTCATTGCTGCAGGCTATTACTCTCAAAGCTAAAAGAGAATAGACAAAAAAACCCACCTGGCCACATTTAACTTATTTTAAAATAAATGTGCTCAGAAGAGAATAAGGGAGAAAATTTTCTTGCGATACTGATTCTGGGTTTCAGAGAACTACTTTTCCCCCAT
Organism: Panthera uncia; assembly: GCF_023721935.1. Lineage (NCBI taxonomy): Eukaryota > Metazoa > Chordata > Mammalia > Carnivora > Felidae > Panthera > Panthera uncia. Next base: position 60,471 of record NW_026059572.1, on the reverse strand, counting down.
AGAACTATATTTAAATAACTAGAATTATGCAATAAAAGAAAGGCACTCCCCATCCTGGATATACGCAAAGTTTAAGGAACATCATCTATGAAATGACTGCTTTTGCAAAAAAATTGCATTTAAAAGATGAGATTGAGGAAGACAGCTAAAATTTTTTCTCCTCCCACTTCATCCACATATAGAGCTTCAAGTGTTCCTAGATTCATGTGCAAAAAAGGACATGTTCTTTCCTGTTTATTCACAAGGCAGAGAACCTATACTCTGATAAGAGCTGCCCCTCCTGTTACTAGTGCGTCTTTTACTTCCTTCAGAAGCCTCACAACTAAGGAGATGACTGTTTTCTAGCATGGCCTTGTATCTGACATATGACTTTACATCAAGTGATTCTAACTCAGCTCTAAGTCAATGAATATTTACCTTCTTTGAACCCATAATCTTTATTCAAAATCTTCCAACATCCTACAATAATTTGTAAACATCTGCAAAAATACAAGAAAAGATGAGACCGTTACCCAAAAGCTGAGCATACAGTTTAACACAGAGGTTTCTGGAAACTGCTGGCTTCAGATGAGATGACAACAATGGATTTTTTTTTGTATTATGTGCAGGGTAAACCTGGTTTCAGAAGCAGCAAAGGGAAATGGGAGAAAATCTAGACAGGGCTCATAACATCTGTCTGAGTTCCTTGGCAGCTATTGGTCACGTGACTTAACTAACTTGGTCTTAACTAACTTCTCTGAGTCTGAGTTTCCTCAACCGAATTGGAGATAGCATGGGTTAAATGACATGATTTACATTATAGTGATTATGTTTTAAGTTCCATAGTGTTGCATGAATATGAAACAAAGGTTGGGTTAATATATGTTGTCATTTCCCCCACTTTCTCCTCTCTTCCTGCTTCACTATAATTCTACAAATTAGTAAATTTGTAGTAAATTCTACTAATTTGTAGAATTGAAAAGACATTTCTACAACAGCCTGTAAGAATATGTCATTCCCTACCCTGTTAGTTTGCTCATTGGCTTGTTTTTTTCTATTTGATAATTATGAGGATTGTATTAGTACATACGTACCTACTTGCTCTTTATAACACTGGCTCACATGTGTTAAATAAATAGCTGATGCTTATGTGTTAGAGACAGGCTCATCAAGGGAGAGAGATCTCAGGCTTGTCTCTATTAATAGTGTTCTATGTTAGCCTAGCTACATTCCTGCTAGTGTACCAGTCAAATCAGCTGTTTTATTAAGATGCCGAGGTTCACAAAAACATCATTTTTCTCTTTGATTGCACTTTTCTTGTACTGTGTAGACAATGACAATGGGAACAAGGAGTCAGATAATACTCATCATGTTTCTCCAACAGAAGCAGCCAAATGGAGCCGCCTTGTCTTGTAGCGCCTTGGTGCTCAGACAAGTCTACCATTTTAGCACAAAATAGCAAGGCACAATATCGCCTTTGTGCTCAAATCTAGTGTGCTCTGGGTCCAAACCTTTGAAAATGCATACAATATTCTCAAGGCTGTTGAAAAGCCCCCCACAAATGGATGGCTCTTATATATCGTTATGAATGGCTTGGTGTATACAACTGTCCTGAAAAGCCAATGGAAATTCTGAGCCTCTAATTCCTGGCTGAGAAAACCCTTCATCCAGTCTGAGACTGTTTGTTAAATATGACTAAAACGTGGATTGTGAAGCACTTTATCAAGCATTCAGAAACCACATATGCAAGAACTTGACCAAATAGTTCAGTACCTATGCTATGTCACATGTATGTGTGTGTGTGTTTGGATGAGTGTGTGTGTGAATCATGACCTCTGGGGTCTTATTTTGTACAAGGGGAGAAAAATCTTTTTCTCTTTTGCATACTGGTAGGGAAGGAGTCCTGCCTACAAGTTCAATTATATTAGAATAGAATCTGAAATTTCAATATTTCTGCTGGTTCTTTAGGCTGATGGAGGCTACAAATGATCACTCTGTTTACTAGAGTTTCCCAAAAGTTTTTGGAGATGTAAAAGTAGACTGAAAACATATTGGAGGTGGAATGAGCATAGAGACAGTTAAATTCCTCTGTTCAAAATATAAGTATATAGGAAAACTATGAGCTGGCAGCTGGAATATCTCAGTAGGAAAAATGGAGACCAGAAAAGGAGACAAGCTCTGGACTAAGAAATTCTGGCTAGGAAGGAATTCCTTTGGCAGGGAAAGATGCTGACATTTTATGACAGTGATGTCTAATATTAATTTTTACGTTATTGCTTGGAATATGCTATACTATTTCCCTTACACTTTAGTAAAAACTGGTTTACATACAAGTCTATGCTAGTAGTTCCCTAGATAAATTAAAAATTCTGGGCCATACCAACAAAAGAAGGCGTGTGTGGGGTTAAAGGAGAGAGGACAAGGGATTCAAAAGGTGGGTTTTAAACCAGAGATCAAAATGCAGCATGACCAATTAAAATCAGTTAATCAGGAAAAACATCAGGCACCCAAGAATCCTTAAAGATATGGGGGGGGGGGGAAGGAGGCTATTTGAACCACTTTGAGTATTAAAGATAAAAAATGACTGCTAAAGGTGAAGAACTTGGGGATACCCATGTAGTTACCTCTGGGAGATACTCTGAACACTGAAATATGTACATTCATAAACACTTTCCCCTATACATTTTTGCATCTGAAACAAAATATATGAGGTAAAAATCTGATCATATCCAACCCTATCAGGACCCTCTGATTTGTGATGTTATACCCAAGGAAGAGCCAACATACTTCCGAGAGAGCATTTCCAGATCCTTTGGCCTATTCTTCAAACATTTTCTGCCCTGAATCAGATCATTTAAGGAATGTGATATTAAATTATGTGGTTGCTGTGGTATGTTTCTGCCAGTGGGTCATGTTTCATGTTCTGTAGCAATGGGTCCCACAGAGATAACACTTGAAAACATAGTGGGCATTGGAATAAGACCATTTCAGTTTCCAAAGAATTCAGTGTAGTGGGAGAGAAAGCCAAACACATACTTTATCACAATAAAATGTGATATTATAATAGAGATATATATTAGGTGCTGTGGGTATACAGAGAACGTAGTTTTTTCCTTTGCCTGGGGAGGGCATGGGAATTTCCCTGTTTTGAGAGAGGAGGAGGGAGGACAGGTCTGTAATAGCTGGAAGGCTGCTGTCAGCCTATATTACTTCCAAACTTCACCTTGATTTTTTGTCTTCTGACAGCATGTTAACCTTGACTGTAATTCTTTTTTACATCACCAATACTATTAATTGATGTTTTAAGCTCTACATTTATCTTGATCCATAACTTTTAACCAGATACCATCTGGGTAAAAATGTTACTTCAGGCAAGGACATGTAAACAGAATGGCTTGTTCTAGAACCTTCTACTCACTCCAAACTACATTCATTCTCACCACCATTTTTTGAAAATTTAATTTTGTTAGAGAAGTGTTAGATTTGCAGAAAAATAGAACAGAAGATATAGATATTTCCCATGTACCTCCTGCCTCAAGGAGGTATTCCAATACAACACATACATATCAAACTCCCTCACCAAAGGTATTTTGTTATAATTGATAAATCTACATTGACATGGCTCAATAACCCAAATTCCATAGTTTACGATGGGGCTCATTCCTGGTGTTGTACATTCTACTTGTTTAGACAAATGTGTAATGATATGCATCCATCATTATAGTATCATACAGAGTATTTTCACTCCCCTAAAAATCCTCTGTGTTCTGCCTAATCATTCTTCCCCACTTTCTCCAACTCCTGGCAACCATTGATCTTTTTTTGTCTCTACAGTTTTGCCTTTTCCAAGTCATATAGTTGGAATCATACAGCACATAGCCTTTTCAGATTGACTTCTTTCACATAATAATATGCATTTAAAATTTCTCCATGCCTTTTATGGATTGGTAACTCATGTCTTCTTTTTTTAAGCTTATTTATTTATTTTGAGAGAGATAGAAAGTAGGGAAGGGGCAAAGAGAGAGGGAGAGAGAGAGAATCCTAAGTAGGCTCCACACTGTCAGCATAGAGACCCATGTGGGGCTCGAACTCACAAACTGTGAGATCATGACCTGAGCCAAAACCAAGAATTGGACACCTAACTGACTGAGCCACCCAGGCACCCAAACTTATGTCTTTTTAGTGCTGAAGAATATTCCATTGTTTAATGGTTCAATATCTACAAATCAATCAATGTGATATACCATATAAGCAGAATGAAGGATAAAAATCATATCAGAAAAAGCAGTTGGCAAAATTCAACATCCTTTCATATTAAAAACCCTAAGCAAATGGATATAGAAGGAAGTACCTCAACATAACAAAGGCCATATATGACACGCCTAGATCTAGCATCATACTTGATGTCGAAAAACTGAGAGCTTTTCCTCTAAGATCAAGAATGGGACATGATTACCCACTCTCATTACTTTTATTCAACATAGTACAGAAAGTTCTAGCTGGAACAATTTGGCAAGAAAAAGAAATACAAGGCATCCAAATCAGAAAGAAGAAAGTAAAACTGTCATTATTTGTAGATGACATGATATTATATACAGAAAAACTCTAAAAACTCCACCAAAAAAACTGTTAGAACTAATACACTAATAAAGTTACAGGATACAAAATCAGTATATAAGTGTCTGTTGTGTTTCTATATGCTAACAACAAACTATTAGAAAGGCAAAGTGGGAAAACGGTTACATTTACAATATCATCAAAAAAAAATAATAAAGTGTTTAGGGATATATTTAACCAAGGAGTTGAAAGATATTTTCACTGAAAACTATAAAATATTGATAAATGAAAATGAAGAAGACACAAAGAAATGAGAAGATATTTTGTGCTTATAGATTGGAAAAATTAATACTGTTCAAATTTCCATACTGTCCAAAGCAATCTACAGATTTAATAAAATCCCTATGAAAATTCCAATAACATTTGTCACAGAAATTGAAAAACAATTCTAAAATTTGTATGATATCCTAGACATTCGTTCTGGCAAAGAATTTTGGGATTTGACACCAAAAGCAAAGTCAATAAAAGCAAAAATAAATGAGACTACATCAAACTACATCAAACTAAAAAGTTTCTGAACAGCAAAGAAAACCATCAACAAAATTAAAAAACAAGCTATGGAATGGGAGAAAATATCTTTAAATCGTATATCTGATATGGGGTTAATATAAAATATATAACTAACTCACACAACTCAATAGCAAAAAACAAACCATTCAATTAAAAAGTGGTCAGAGAAACTGAGTAGATATTTTTCCAAAGAGAACATTCAAATGGTCAAGAGATACATAAAAAAAGTGCTCACCATCACTAATAATCAGGGAAATGCAAATCAAAATCACAATGAGACATCAATTCACACCTGATATGATATCTATTATCAAAAGTCAAGAGATAACAAATGCTGGTGAGGATGTGGAGAAAAAGGAATCCTTGTACACTGTTGGTGGGAATATAAAATGGTGCAGTCATTATGGAAAACAGTATGAAGTGTCCTCAGTAAATTGAACATATGACCCAGCAATCCCACTTCTGAGTATATAGCCAAAGGAAGCAAAATCATTATCTTGAAGGGGTATCTATACTCCCATGTTCATTGCAGCATTATTCACAAGAGTAAGGTACGGAAACAACTTTAGTGTCTGTTGATGGATGAATGGATAAAGAAAATATAGTATATTATTCAGCCTTAAAAAAAGAAGGGAGTTCTGTCCCTTGCAACAACATAGATGAACCTGGAGGACATTATGCTAAGTAAAATAAACCAGACAGAGAAAGACAAATACTGCATAGTATCACTTATTTGTGAAATCTGAAAAAAAAAATCAAACTCATAACAACTGAAATGGTCTTTTGCCTCTCCATATAAACTTTAGAATGAGTTTGTTGATATTTATAAGATAACTTGCTGAGATTTTGATTGGGACAGAATTGAATCTATAAATTGAATTGGGAAAAACAGACATCTTGATGATATTGGGTCTACCTATCCATGAACATGAAATATCTTTCCATTTATTTAAGTTTTTGGTTTTATTCTTCAGAGTTCTATAGTTTCCCCCGTTATAGATATTGTACATATTTTGTCAGATTATACCTAAGTATTTCTCTCCTTACATATATACATACACAGACATATGATATATGCTTAAGCATACATAGTTGAATACACAGTTGCTTTTATTAGTTTGAAAAAACTGTTATCCGTTAGATGAATTAAGAATAAGAAAAAGAAGTCTTTATTTTACCTTCATTTATTCCTTCCTTGATGCTCTTCCTTTCTTTATATATAACCAAGTTTCTGACCTATCATTTCCTTTCTCTTTAAAGAACTTCTTTTAGCATTTTCTGTAAGACAGGTCTACTGGCAAAAAATTCCCTCAATATTTGTTTGTCTGAGAAAATATTTATCCTTTACTTTTGAAGGATAAGTTTGCTGGATACAAAATTCTAAGCTGGTGATTTTTTTCTCTAAATATGTTAAATATTTCACTCCACTCTCTTGCTTGATTTTGAGAAGTTGAATGTGATTTTTATCTTTGTTCTGTTGTAGATAAAGTGTTTTTCCTCTAGCTTCTTGCAGGAATTTTTTTTATCTTCGATTTTCTGTAGTTTGAAAATGATTTGGCTAGGTGTAGTTTTTTGTCATTTATCTTGCTTGGTGTTCTCTGGTCTACCTGGATTCGTGGTTTGTTGTCTAAAATTAATTTGGGGGAATTCTCAGACATTGTTTCAAATATTTCCTTTGCTCCTTTTTCTTTCTTCTCCTTCTGGTATTTCCTTTACATGTATGTTATACTTTTTATAGTTGTCCCACAGGCCTTGGATATTCTGTTCTATTTTTCTTTTTTCTTTTTTTTTTTTTTTAGTCTTTGTTCCCTTTGCTTTTCAGTTTTGGAGGTTTCTACTGAGATATCCTGAAACTCAGAGATTCCTTCCTCAGCTACGTCCCATCTACTGAGAAGCCCATCAATGGCATTCTACATTTCTGTTGTGGTGTCCTTTATCTCTAGCATTTCTTTTTGGTGCTTTCTTAGGATTTCCATTTTTCTGCTTACCTTGCTCATCTGTTCTGGCATGCCTTCTACTTTATCCATTAGAGTCTGGTATATTAGTTATAGTTCTTTTAAATTCCCAGTATGATGATTCCAGCATCCCTGCCATGTCTGGTTCTGATGCTTGCTCTGTCTCTTCAAATTATGTTCTTTGCCTTTGATATACCTCATAACTTTTTTTCTTGATAGCCAGGCATGACGTATCAAACGAAAAGAGCTGCTGTAAACAGTTTTGTAATGTGGTGTTGAAATGTGGGGAGACAGAAGTGTTCTATAGTCCTAGGACTAGCTCTCAGTCTTTTAGTGACCTACGCCTCTAGACTGTGAACTTCATCTATTTTTCAGTTTTTTTTAAATTTTATTTTTTATTTTTTAAAATTTATATCCAAATTTTATTTTTTAAAATTTATATCCAAATGATTTCAGGAGTAGATTCCTTAGTGCCCCTTACCCATTTATCCCATCCCCCCCTCCCACAACCCCTCAAGTAACCCTCAGATCATTCTCCATATTTAAGAGTCTCTTCTGTTTTGTCCCCTCCCTGTTTTTATATTATTTTTGTTTCCCTTCCCTTATGTTCATCTGTTTTGTCTGTTAGAGTCCTTATATGAGTGAAGTCATATGATTTTTGTCTTTCTCTGGCTAATTTCACTTAGCATAATACCCTCCAGTTCCATCCACGTAGTTGCAAATGGCAAGATTTCATTCTTTTTGATTGCCGAGTAATACTCCCTTGTATATATACACCACACCTTCTCTATCCATTCATCCATCGATGGACATTTGGGCTCTTTCCATACTTTGACTATTGTTGATAGTGCTGCTATAAACATGGGGGTGCATGTGTCCCTTGAAAACGGCACACCTGTATCCCTTGGATAAATGCCTGGTAGTGCAACTGCTGGGTGGTAGGATAGTTCTATTTTTAGTTTTTTGAGGAACCTCCATACTGTTTTCCAGAGTGGCTGCACTAGCTTGCATTCCCATATTTTTCAGTTTTTTATTTTCTTCCATCTCAGTTGTAAGGGGATAGCTAGAGTGGACTACAGTGGGCTGGAGTTGAGTATTTCCCTTCTTCAAGTTCTACTTGACTCTGATAACATCCAGCAGGTTAGGCTTTGGTTAGCTAGTTTCTCATGAAGAAAAACTTTTTAACAAAAATAACGTAATATGGCACATTTCAAAATGGTTTCTTTCCCTCTCCCCCTGCTAGAAGATCAAGGGGATTTTTCTCTGGTATTTACTGTGGGAACCCATTAAAAATTCTTGAGATAAATCTCATAATGTTGTGTGACTCGCCCTATGACTGGGACCTCAGAGTATTTAACTCTTAGAGTTGTCCACACTGAGTCTCCAGAAATTTATCAATTACAGTTCAGTTTTTTCTACCCTGGCACTGATACCCACAATGATTTCTGATGTGCTTCTGTCCTATTAAGCTGTGACTCCCTGTATTTACGTGTCTTTCTCTTCAATATCAGGAACAACAGTTTGTCTTGTGTCTTCACATCTTTTATGGATTTAAGAAGGGTTGTTGACTTTTTAACCTGTTCAGATTTTTTACTTGATATTATGATACAGTGGTGACTTCCATGCTTTTTACATATAGGATTGGAAACCACACCATCATTTTTGGAATGTTTCAAAAAATAATACAGGCACAGAATTGAACTACAAAGTTAGGGTTAGGTATTATTAGATCCATAATGATCATTGGTATCAGTGTGGTCATCCTTAAATTGATAGTGACATTTCAGAAAATGGAAGAATTGATCATGTGTCAAGATTATTTTGAGGGTGAAAATTCATACACAAATACATTTGGATTACAGCATGCACAAATTTTCTTTTTGGTGCATGAAGATAAAAAAGACAGACATTTGAGATATTTGTTGACCTTTTTACTTGCAAATTACAGTGATTGAAATACATAATTGTTATAATAAATACCTTTGGGAGAAATATTTCTAATAAAGATGAGTAATACTAAATATACTAGTTAGAAGTAGGTTTGGCTGCAAGTAACAAGTACCCAAAAAACAGTAGTTGAAACAATGTAGAAGTTGATTTTTCTTTATGTAGAATTCCAGAAGAAGGCAGTTCAAAGAAGAAATCCTCAGGGAAACAGGTACCATTACCAATCTTTTTTCTTGGCTGTATCAGGTCCAACCATCACATCTGCATTCTATCCAGAAGATAGTAACAGATAACAAAGAGTAAAACGTGCACATTAGCTTCTTTTAAGGAAGATTCTCGGATGCTGCCACATAACATTTATACATACCTCTCACTGACCAGAATGTAGTTACACAGCCACATTAAAATTTTTTCTAATGTTTATTTTTGAGAGAGAGAGAGAGACAGAGACAGAGACAAAGAGACAGAGACACAGTATGAGCAGGGGAAGGGCAGAGAGAGAGGGAAACACAGAATCCAAAGCACGCTCCAGGCTCCAAGCTGTCAGCACAGAGCTCAAGGTGGGGCTCGAACTCACAAACCGTGAGATCATGACCTGAGCCGAAGTTGGACACTTAACAAACTGAGCCACCCAGGTGCCCTGACACAGCCATATTTAGATGAAAGCAAGTCTGGGGAAGTATTTATTCTGACTAACCGTGTTCTCAGATTAAAACCAAAGACTCTGCTACCAAAAAAGAGGAAATTTTGTATTGGCGGAACATTAACTGCCTTTGTTACACTGTTCTATGCTTTAGACTATATTTTCTTCTGGAACGCCTACCAATTCTGTGGGTTTGCTTGTTTGTGTTCCTATATTGGAAGAAAGGGGAGTAGGAATGGAAAAAAAAAGTCTTGAAAGGAGAATGTAGGAATAAAAAAAATGGTGTGATTATTAGGGTCTTACTTTGACAGTCTCTCTTTTTTCTCCTAAAAACCTTTCAACACAAGAATGCTATTTTATTGGTTTTTGTGAAGAGTGCTAAAAGCCTGGGTTTGAGAAGGACTGACACAAGAAAATGTATCAATCTTACAAATATGCACTTTGGGATACCCATCACTCTTAAAGAGAGGAGAGCATACGAGAGGAATATAAAGGCTTTTATTAAGATCTCGGTCAGTGAAGCCCTTAAAGGCAAATGGTAACCCAATCATCGCTACTGTAGTAGCTCTAAAAAAAGAACTCATTGGCTTCCTCAACTTTGTGGTGTATCATTGACCAGCTGCTTCTTTCTTAGGTCTTGAGTTCTGAGCTAGCAAAATCTGCTGTGAAAGTAAGTTCCAAGGGTCCCTCCACATCAGACTGAAACTCACTAAAACTATATGTGGGTATTCAAAAATAATGTAAATTCTATTGTCCAACATGGTAGAATGCAAGAAAATGCCACTGGTGGCATAGTCACTGCACTACTCTGTGTACCTCACTCTTTTATGCACAGAAACATGATTACATTTCAGCCAGGGTGATAAGCTTTCATTTTTCAATGGCTCCATCCTCTCCTAGAGAGAACCTAATCTCTTCAAAAGCATAATAATATTTAATCTGTTCAATGTGCAATGATTTTCAGCCTATCAGGACGCAAGTAATTATGAAGATATTCTAGAATCTAAGGGATATAAAACTGGAACCACCTAAAAGTTGAAATCCTGTTTAAGCTAATCTGTAGCATATATAACCATGATTGAGATCAATCAAATCTAATGAAGTGTAAAACACCATTTTTTCATAGAATTATGCTCTCTTTACAAATCAGATTTAGTGACTGTGAGGTTAACTGAATTTTATGGCACTGATATTAAGCCAATCCAACTCATTGCAGTTCAGTCAACTTTAAAATATTCTAGAAAATATATTTGAAAACAATATATACCCTTTTTCAAAAGCTTTTGCAATTGGCTGCTGCTTTAGTAAATTAAAATACTAAGACACAAAGAGATTAAGCAAATGCCCAAAGTCAAGTTGGAAAACCTAAGCAAAATGAAAGTAAGATTATACAGCTCTGAAATGTCTGCAACTAAAAAAATTCTTTTACACTAGAACCATAATCTTTATCAGATTCTGTTATTAAATGATACAGAATACATGCAATTATAGATAAAATTCTGTGAAACAAGCAGCCATTAGGGAATGGAAGAAAGCCCTCAGGTGGTTCCCTTGGTAATATTATATCTGACCTGTCCCAACCAGGAATGGCAAAAGGGAAATTTTTTTCTTCAAAAGATGCATTGCTGGCTTGTTGCAATGCTGGAGCAGGAGAACTATTCTTAGAGTAATCTGCACCCTGTCCAAATGTGTGTTCCCTACACTGCTTCCTGGACCAAAATAGTGAGATACCAGCCAAAACTGTATGTCAGTACAGTTGCTAGAGTTTAGTATCCTAACCCCATACAGACACTAAGCATAAGAAAGTTGATAGGGAAAGGAAAAAAAAAAGCTGATGGGGCTATATTAATTTCAGACAAAAGTCATCTTCAATATAAGGCATATTAGCAGAGATAAGGAGATATATTTCATAATGATAAAATGGCCAATTCCAAAAAAAAAGATATAACATTCCTAAAGGTATATGTATTTAATAATAGAACTCCCAAATATATGAAGTAAAAAGTAACAGAATTAATGGGGAATATGGACATATCTACAATCATAAGCAGATATTTGACTCCACCTTATCAGTAATTGAGCATGTAGGTTGACAAAAAAAATCTGTAAGGATACAGAAGATTTTAATAACTTTCAACCAATATGCCCTCACTGACATTTATAAAATACAATACCCAATCATTGTTGAACATAGATTCTTCTCAAACGTTTATGGGATTATCACCAAAACAGACTTCATAAATCAGCAAAAGAATATAAGAGGCCAACAAGTATATGAAACTGTACTTCAGAGAAATGCAAAAAAAAAAAAAAAACCATAAGATACCACATCACACCTACTAGGATGGCAAAAATAAGAAGGGCTGACAATATCAGATGCTGGTGAGGAGGAACTGAAACCCTCATATGTTGTTGGTGGGAAGCAGTTTGGCAGTCTGTTTTAATTGTAATCGTGACCCTAAGAGAAATAAAAACATTTTTTCAAAAAGTCCTGTACAAGAATGTTCACAGCAGATTTTTAGAAAAAATTCCCCAAACAGGAAACAGTCTATTGAGCATCAAACTGAGAATGGATAAGCAAATTGTGGTATATTTAATCAATGAAATTCACTCAGCAGCAACAGCAAAAAAGTGAATTTCTGATCCTGTAACGACATAGATGAATCACAAAATCATTACATTGGGCAAAAGCCAATCAGTAAAACAGTATATATTGTATCATCACATCCATATAAAGTTCTGAATAAACGACAAAAAATTATGATCTGAACAATGGTTGCCTCTTGGAAAAGTATTGAACTGGAAAGGAGTATGAGGTAACTTTCTGGGTTATGGATTACACAGGTGTGATGATTTCAAATATAATTTAATTAGACACTTAAAAGCTGTGCTTTGTATTACATGTAAATCATATCTCAATAAAAAGGAATATGAATGAGAGGAAAAGATTTTCTCACTTTACTAGAAAAGAAAAATGTACCCCCCCATTATCCCAACAGTTTGACAAAAAGCTTAAGCCATTTTCAAGTACTACTTTGTTTTTTTACAGAAAAGAAATTAGAACAAATTATCTGACGGATACAGTGTTGAGAGGGTTTTTGTTGATGCTGATATCAAGTTAGGACTTTGAAAATAAAATGCTCAAAGAAATTGATTTGAGAATTTGATCTCAATTCACATGAAGATGCAGCTTTGAATTTTTAAAAAGAAAAAAAAAGATGGAGCATAAATATTTTCTATACATATTGCAAAAATACAGATAGACAGCATTATTTCATGAAAGTGCTGTTAATTTCCAGCTTAATTTCTGCTCCTAACTTCTTATGCCTTTGATTTTTCTTGGAAAACCTATTGAGAAAGGAATTCTAAGTCAAATTCCCCTATCCAGTGGAATGTTAACAAAATTCTTGGCTTGGCACAGGGCAACCTGTATAATCTAGAAAAAAGAAAGCAGGATTCCTGCTATCGATTATAAACCTCCCCCTTGGCCTTTAATCTTGTTCTAACTCATTTGTTCATTCATTCATTCATTCATTCATCCATCCATGCATTCATTCAAGTTCAAGAGGCTTTTACCCAAAATCCTTTTACTAAATCATACATCAATTAATTTAGCAAACATTTTTATCCAATACCAAGGAAAAGTAATTATTTTTGAAACATGCTATTTCAATCAAATTCCTCGAACCTGGAAAATCTGACAGCCATGTTTTAGAGAATTTGATGACTCTTTTAAAATCCTTTAGAAAGGAGGCTGCCAGATGTATTGCTGTGTTCACATATGTCCATGCATGAGTGAATAAAGTAATTAAATGATCCTTAGGTAGTTTGCTAAACCCTCACAGAGAGACTTTGTTAGGAAACTTGGCATCTTCACCTAGGCTACTGATCTTGTTTCCCTGTTTGCACGAAAGCATTTCATTTCTAAAAATTATGCTTAGGAATTAATTTACCTTATGCCAACTGATGAGTGAGATTTATCTTAATTTGAATAAACCATAAATGTCCATTCATCAGTTACGATCCTTCTTAAGGCAGGCTGCCAAGAAACGCCAGGTGTCTGGGCCAGAGTTTACTCAAATATAAGATGAACCCTTTTGCTATGTTTGAAAGCTATGAGTCCTCCATTTGACTTTGGGCCAAATATTTAATGGCTCTAAGTCTTGGTTTTCTTGTCTGTGAAGTAAAAAAGTTGATTATATGGGATGTAAGTTTCAGTTCTACAATTCTGTGAACATAAGATTGATAACAAAGGCAGGGGTTATTGATACCATTAGCACAGAACCTGACTCAAAACTCGGTGAACACATAAAGTTAAAGCCCAACTACGCCTTGATGATGTATCGGAGTCTGATGTTATGCTAAAGAAGTACTAAAGAAAGTGGTCCTTATCTTCAAGAAACTTATCTTCTAGTTTGGGCCCTAAGACAAACATAAAATAACAAAAACAAATGGCAATATATAATGAACTGTAAGAATAAAATTCACTAAATTCTAAGGGTCAGAAGAGTGCACTCAGATTGTAACTGACAACTAACAGTTACAACTAACAATGCCATCATGTGCCCTATGTCTCTTTCTTTTTCCATAAGACTTTGGTATAATGTGAACAACAGAATCTCAGTAACTAAGTAGGATTATGGCGAGTAGAAAATATTGTGACCTAGTATTCAGTGATGATTCAAACTTTAGTGTATTAGAAGGAAAAACAGTGGAAAATAAGGAAGGATTATATTATGTAATACCAATATTTTCTTTTTTTCTCCACGTAGTTTTCATACATTAAAAATGATGACTTATAAACACTGCTTTACCTTGTTGGCTTTGTTCTACAGCTGAGTGAAAAGAGAAGCCATTAAAACATATTTGGTATAATATGAAATATTTATGACCTGTGTGATTATGTGGCACAAGTAGCTGATGGCTTTTACAGAAGGCTCACAATCCTAGTGAAGAAGGGTGACTTAATTCTACTACTGGTGTCCTTTTGGTTAGTATAGGTCATAAAAATGCTTTCCTTCTTTTTGTTAATGTAAAACAACAGGAAGCATCCTTGTTTTCAGTCACTTCAGAAAACTCCTTTGTCCAACGTATCCTATATTTTGCTGCTCTTTCGCAGGCAATCATTTTTTAAAATTATTTCCTTTGACCTTTTTACTAGCATGTGTGTACTGAAATAACTGCCTCTTGCTACACTTTAAAAAAACATTTTATTTGATCATCTTTTAAAATTTGTTAAATTTGGAGTGCATGCTAGTATACTTCGAATAGATCTTCATCCATCATGAAAATCACCAAAAGAAAACAAAGAAGTCAAAAGTATCTTTCTGATTTGTGCTTGGAGTAGATTCTGCCTATACAATTTATGCTTTCTGAATCTTTATATTTAATATAAAGATATTAAAATTAAATCTTATATTAATTAAAATTAATCTTATATTAAAGATTTTAAATCTTTATATTAAATATAAATATTTTAAATCTTTATATTTAAGATATTTTTCTTTTCAAGTTGATTTGAATTACTAGGCTAGTGGTCAAAACATGAGAGAAGGCAAATTGAAAAAAAAAAAACAAAGGTAAATAGAAAAAAAGAAAACTCACAAGTGTCTTGGTTCTCTGGAAAAGCAAGTTCAAAAAGTTAAGGCATCATTTGTCTTATTTTTTTCTTTTTTAAAATTTAGTGCAGTACCCAAAGTCTAGCACTATTTTTGATCTTGCACTGTATTAAGAATGCACTTAGCTCAGAAGTACCTCTAATACAATAGATCCCAAATGCTTTCTTTTAAAATTCAGCCCAGGTTTTCTGAAATTGAAATGCACATGCAACTCATTTGTAGGATTGAACATACATCTTACAGTACATACTGGCATTAAATTGAAACCTGAACGATGAGAAGTCATTTGTGTGGGCAGGATGCCAAATCGTTCCTGGAGTTCTACATGCAGGCAATAATTTACATCGACAGGTAGAAAACATGTTATGTGCTTTTGGTACAATGATGCCGAAGAGCTTGGCAATGACTCATAACTCAGCTATCATTTTAAAATGCTCAAAAACATTGGAGAATGAATGAAAACTTGTTCCTGTCTAGCCAAAGGCAAAGGAGTCCTTGGGATCTGACAAGGTAAATCATGAAACAGGACCAAAATAAATAGATGATAGATAGATAGGTAGGTAGGTAGGCAGGTAGATAGATTGATGGATGGATGAATGGATAGATAGATAGATAGATTGATATAGATAGATAGATATACAGACATACAGTATTATGTCTTGAGTTTCATCTCCCTCTTATTTCTTATAACCATAAAGGAGCTGAAAGGAGAGTTAGTAACATCTGTTTTTTCTACTATTTTCTCATTTAAGATAAATTGACTATCTACCCTTCTCATTTTTATCATTGTAATTATCTCCATTATTTTCCATTATCTCCTCCCTTTTTCCCCCATGGAATTGTCAATCATAAACTTAAAGAATATAAGCCATTTCTCTTAAAATTACTTATATTTATGTTTTATGAACCAGCTAGTGGGAGCAGGATAGACAGATTGAATAAAGGAACAAACCCCATCTGTGGCTCCTCCTATGCCAGAACAGTCAGAATTCCAAAGGCAGTCCCCACGCCATGATCACTGTAGATTTATGGTGAATTCCACTTTTCTAGGGTCAAAACTACCGAATTTTCCGGAATAACAGGGAGTGGCCATTGTACTTTTTCCTTGAACTTGTCTTGCCCAGAAAATGTCCTATACACATAACTCTTTTTTAAAGAAAAAGATATTTCAACCCTCACTGTAGTTAACCAACTAGCTAGGAACTGAACAAAAGCAATCAGTGAAAGCATCTAGAATGACCACATCTAACAGTGGCTTCAAATCTGACAGCTGTTTCCCATCCAAGCACCCTGCAAGGTTGCCGCCATTACTCCCAAGTAACTCTGCACGTTAAACAGTCATCCTGCTGGGGTTTGGGTTCCAGGGTACACTGTAAAGTGAAATCAGGCACATTCCATCTGGTTGACACAACGTGCTTCAGCTGCTGGTGTGGAAAGCTGTTCTCCTTGAAGCTCCCAGAAATGTCTGGCTTACAGGGACAGAGGATCTTGTCATTATTTTCTTGGCAGTGCTCACAACAGCTCTCATGCGACTAGAGGAAAGTTTAAATCTTGAATTCTGAAGCATCCCAAGCAATAGTATTACAAGTTTCAACAGGTGGTACTGTTCAGATATTCACACAAAGTGCTTCCTTTGTCATTAAAACCTAACCTGTAATCTCTCTGCAGTAAAATGGTGTATTTTTTTTAAATACGAGATTTATTGTCAAATTGGTTTCCATACAACACCCGTGCTCATCCAATCAGGTGCCCTCCTCAATGCCCATCACCCACTTTCCCCTCCCTCCCACCCCCCATCAACCCTCAGTTTGTTCTCAGTTTTTAAGAGTCTCTTATGGTTTGGCTCCCTCCCTCTCTAATCTCTTTTTTTTTTTCCTTCCCCTCCCCCATGGTCTTCTGTTAAGTTTCTCAGGATCAACATAAGAGTGAAAACATATGGTATCTGACTTTCCCTGTATGACTTATTTCACTTAGCATCACACTCTCCAGTTCCATCCACGTTGCTACAAAAGGCCGTATTTCATTCTTTCTCATTGCCACATAGTATTCCATTGTATATATAAACCACAACTTCTTTACCAAAATGGTGTATTGTTTTTAAAATGCTAGAATGAATCACTATTTTAACTAGGACAAAGAGTGTTTTTGTCAGGTTGGGCATGGGATGGTCATTGAATAAATTTGGTAAACAGTGACTTGTGAATAAGTAAACACATGAACAACAGATGTTACTGAATTTTCATTGCTAGGTGAGTATAGCTGTCCCCTAAAAGGTGTCTGCGGATGGGAAAAGTGCAACGAGAAAATTAGAGTAACACCTTGGTTTGTGAGCATAATTCATTTCAGAAACATGCTTGTAATCCAAAGCACTTGTATATCAAAGCAAATTTCCCCATAAGAAATAATGGAAACTCAGATTATTTTTTTAAACATTTATTTATTATTAAGAGACAGAGAGAGATAGAGCATGAGCATGGGAGGGGCAGATAGAGGAGGAGACACAGAATCTGAAGCAGGCTCCAGTCTCTGAGCTGTCAGCACAGAGTCCGACACGGGGCTCAAACTCACAAACCGCGAGATCATGACCTGAGCCAAAGTCGGACGCTTAATCAACTGAGCCACCCAGGCACCCTGAAACTCATGATTTGCTCCACAACCCAAAAATATTCATGTAAAAATGATTATACTACTGTAATGTAATACAAAATAATAAAGAAAATACAAAATATAAAGAAAAGTAAACAAATTAACCTGCACTTACCTTTGAAAACCCTTGTGGCTGGTTTGAAGGAGACAAGAGAAAGGAGGGTTATTGTGTAGGATGACTTTCACTATCACTAACAGAATCACTGCTATCTATTGGCTCAATGGAATCTTTTTCTTTTCCTGCAACTTTAACAATGAATCTACCCAATGACCTAGAATGAAGCAAAGCATTCCTAAGCTTACTCTCGTGTGGAAAAGCAAAGGACTGACCATAGGTGCTTTGAAGTGACAAAAAATACACTAATGCCACTTGTGGACACCTTCCAATGTTCTGAAAAATTATTGATTTCTGCCAAACACTGTGGCCTGAGACCAAGCATCTGAGCATGGGAGATGATCACCTCCAATCCTGCAGCAAGAGAGAGAGACAGACAGTGAAGTGAGTGAGAGAGAGAGAGAGAGAGAGAGAGAGAAAAGAACCATTGACTCAGTTGTGATCATGTGACATTCAGCGTCACATACTACTTGTATTGCAAGACATTGCTCGTTTATCAAGTTAAAATTTATTAGAAATGTTTGTTCATCTTGCAGAACACTTGCAGTATATGTTATTTGCAATTCAAAGTTTTACTGTATTTTCATCATCTGGCATGCGTGAAAATCAATGAACCATATTTCTGTTTCAGTATATCTCTCGGGGCCTAGACTCTTTCCAGATACAGAACAGGCTCTCGAATATTTGGTAAAAAAACAGATGAAGTGCAGAATGAATCCTTTTGTGCTAGAATCAGAGCTCTTAGATATTAAGTGTTCTGGTAACATGTATTAGTTCTCTGAAAGTTACACAAGCCCTTACTTCATTCACAAATGTAGTATACCAAGAAACAAGACCTGGGGACTTCCTTAATCTCACCTGTCAAAGGAAATATTTCACAATGTGTCTGAAGCTGCCCTCTAAAGCAAGAAACTCACTTGTTATTGTCTACTTATGTTGCCAAGTAGTTAAAAATGAGATTGATCACATTTACAACAGTGTTTTAGGTAAATTTATTTTAAAGTGACACTCTTGCACTTACATAACAATATACATTCCCTTCTTTTCCCTTCTCTTCCTTGAACCCTGGAATTTCAGTTTACGCTTTTTTCATGATTTTCTTTTTTTTATTTTTAAACATTTTTTTTAACGTTTATTTATTTTTGAGACAGAGAGAGACAGAGCATGAACGGGGGAGGGTCAGAGAGAGAGGGAGACACAGAATCCGAAACAGGCTCCAGGCTCTGAGCTGTCAGCACAGAGCCCGACGCGGGGCTCGAACTCAACGGACCTCGAGATCGTGACCTGAGCTGAAGTCGGCTGCTTAACCGACTGAGCCACCCAGGCGCCCCTTTCATGATTTTCTATTAACATTTATGATAATAAATGATAATAGTTCTAGTCGTATTATCACATTATTGATATTCTGTTTTATAAGAAATATATATTTTTAAATTTTGTTGTTATAAGGTAAGATAATTAAAGCAACAGACTTACCTCAGTGTCTTTTTGATTGGTATTCCTAGCTAATTCACTTTGTAAGACCACTCTAACTAGTCACTTTCCAGACAGACAGTAAAATTAACTTGCTTGATTTGAACCCTACACAGTAATAAAACTCATCAGTTGGGGTTGTAGGAAAAAGGGAGTCGAGAGAAGGTAAAAACCCTCTTTGTAAATCTTAAGGTTGAGCCCTATGCATAGCTTTTGCTTACATCTGCCCCCTGCCTCATCTGCCACCAAAGAGCCACCAGGAGACCCAAGAAGAAAGTGTACCTTGGAGAATAGCTGGTAAATAGACTTATTGACACTTTTACAGCCCTTTGTATGTTCCATTGAGGGCAATATACACTAAAAATACCATTTTCTCTTCTACGTCAAGTCTCTCAAAACATATTATCTAGGTACCTATACCCAAGATTAGTAACGAGTTGTAGGGGTATAGGAAGACACTGAGTCCATCTTTAAGACACTGTCAACAATCAAGGTGAGGAGATAAGAGTAGTGAACAAAAGATTGGAGAAAATAGTTTCAAAGAAGAGATGATGTAGTGTAATCCAATGATGTAATTAGGGTAACCTAAATCATTTCTTGGGTCCAATGCAAAATGAAAATAAAAGTTCCCTGTTAAAAAAATTAACAATTCCAGGGCACCCAGGTGGCTCAGTCGAAGTCGACCTCACAGTTCGTGAGTTGAAGCCCTGAATCAGGCTGTTTGGCATTCTCTCTCTCCCGCTCTCTTTGCCCCTCTCTTGCTTTCTCTCTTTCTCAAAAAAAATTAAATTAAGAATACCAAGATGGCTACATCTCTAATGTAACAGAGCATTAAGTCAAGTTACTTGGAGGGGGGCATGGGTGGGGGACAATGGGTGATGGACATTGAGGAGGGCGCTTGTTAGGATGAGCACTGGACATTGTACGTAAGCGACGAATCACAGGAATCTACCCCCAAAACCAAGAACACAGTGTATACACTGTATGTTAGCTAAATTGACAATAGATTATATAAAAAAATAAAAAAGTAAAAAAATAAAAAGTAAAAAAAATCAAGTCACTCAGTGGTGTTCAACTGGAGAATGAACCTGTCTGGAAAGCCAAAGAATCCTTCACTCACTTGTCTGGTGCCTTGGTGGGATGGTTGGAAAACTGGGCTCAGCTAGGTCTGTAATCTAGAGCACCTATTCAGGGCATCTCCAGCATGACAACCCCAGGGTAGATGGTCTTCTACATGGTGCCTCGTGGCTCTAAGAGGGAGGAAGCTGTATGGCATTTCATTAGCAATGGGGCCATTTGGAAGAATGACAATAAATTCTCAATGAAGCACTGTTTAGTTCAAGATGCGTCTTGAATGCTGGTTGTTAAAAAAGAGTACTTTGGGTTAATAAAGCACCACTTTGGAAAGAATGCAAGAGCTAATACATTGCCAAGGATAGAAAATGGCCTAAAGAACTCATTTTCTTTGGATTTTTCTGGGCCCTGGGCACCCAAATCCCAAGGAGGCACAGCCTTACTTTCACAGAGAACACAGACAGCAATGAAATAGACTCCCAAACACTAACTTAATACTATGTGATGGACATATATGAGTGCTATTAAGAGGGAGCATTGCGTAGCGGTACAGGTGCAACCTCCTGGATCCATACTGCTGCTCTGGCACTTTACTCACTGTGTGAGCCTGGGCAACATATATAACCTCTCCGTACCTCATTTTCCTCATATGTAAAATGGACATAATAGCAACACCTGCCCCATATAGTTTTGTGAGCATTAAATTACCTACTTCTTAAAACAGTTTTTGGCACATAGAAGGTACTGGGTAACTGTGAACTATTATTAGAAATATTATTATTATAAACACAAAGCTGGAGGAGGAATTAATCCTCCTGCATAGAGGCAAAGGAGAAAATCAGGGCAAGTGACAAAAACCTGAGCCTTTAAGGTTGATTAGAAGTTTGCCACATGGACAAAGGTCTTACTTAGGAACAGAACAGAACTGTCATAACTGAAACTTTACGGACCTAATTTATTCAAAGGAACTTTGTAAGTGACATATAAACACGTTCATATGGTGTTTATATGTTATGTTATAGATAAAAACTTCAAATTAATTCCAAAGTCAAAAAATTTTTAGAGAAAGTACTTCATTACCTTTTATGAGCTGTGCCTTTATGATATGCAAAATGTTGAGCCTCTCAAGAGGCAAGAGCCATGTATTGGCCATCTTTATATTCACCTATACCTGTTGAATAAAAGCAATGTGAACTTCACATTCATATTGTTTTTTTTAACTTTTTTAGTGTTTATTTTTGAGAGAGAGAGAGAGAGAGCCAGTGGGAGAGGGGCAGAGAGAGGGAGACACAGAATCCAAAGCAGGCTCTAGACTCTGAGCTGTCAGCACAGAGCTTGACGCAGGGTTTGAACCCATGAACTGTGAGATCATGACCTGAGCTGAAGTCGGACACTTAACCAACTGAGCCACCCAGGAGCCCCTCATGTTCATATTGTTGTAGCCATTTTTCTACGACATGCTTTCTTTATTTTTTTAATAATTTTTAAAAAATGTTTATTTGTTATTGAGAAACAGAGAGAGACAGAGCATGAGCATGGGAGGAGCAGAGAGAAGGGGAGACACAGAATCCAAAGCAGGCTCCAGGCTCCGAGCTGTCAGCACAGAGCCCGACACAGGGCTCCAACTCACAAACCATGAGATCATGACCTGAGCCGAACTGAGCCACCCAGGAGCCCCTCCACGACATGCTTTCTGCCAGAAGCAAGCAGGAACCACCTGCTTGCAGCTGGAGACACAATTCATCTTTCCGTAACTCTCTACTTCTCATCTAATAATCCCGAATGAACGTGTTGGGACAATCATTCACTGTTGTTCAGGGAACAATCTCTACACTCTTATTTACTGCACAATCCTGACTGATGACATTTTTGACTGAGTCAGGCAAATCTGCATATTCAAGGGAATGGACTCAGGAAGTTACAGGGGAAATTCTTTAGAGGCTAGAAATTGGCTGGCTTTGTAAAGCACTGTGCAATACAGGAATTTACCATAAGTTACAAGCATTTCTTTTGCCCAGATAGCCAGAACCAAGGAATATTTCATTATTCCAAAGGGGATTTTTGGCCTTAAAAAGATGAGTTTATAAAATCAAACTTTACTTGGTGGGCAGCACACTCTCATACAGTGAATACCATGAGATAATGGATTATGACACATTCACTTGCTTCTGCTTCAGCATTTAGCTCTTCCCAGCCTTCCAACTATCTTGTCATACGGGGGTTGGTATACTAGGCTAAATGCAGAGAAGTTTCACACACTCCAAGTCTGAAAACAACTCAATTCATTTTAGGTGCTAGAAGTTTTCTTAATAATGTATCCATTCAAATATTAGAAAATCACTTCTCTAATATCATGGAACCTCTTTGAAGTATTTTTGAAACATTAGCAATTTTGTTAATCCTAATCTGTCTGGTAGCAAAGTTGAATTTTTAAATTGTCATAAATCATCTTTATACCTCGTATTTAAAGTTTTAAAACAATTTCTGATGTCTACAAGAGACTTTTCTAGAAGTCAACACATTGACTCCAAGGAATTAAAGTGGTTGAGAAAAATAAAGCTGGGAAGGAATCTGTTTCTTTCATATAACTCCTTGATCGCTACTCATTTAATAAGTATGTACCACTGGGGAGAAATTGACTTTTATGGGATCTTAAGTAATAGATATCTAAGTAATAGAGTCTTCTCTTTTAACTAATAATGAGTCACAGATAAACACTCTTCGGGTGTGTCCTGTAAGAACGTGTGTGTCCTTTGTATTTCTTATCCCTCTCATGACAACACTAAGACCCAAATCGAATTTTCTTTGTTGAAATAATTCAAGACAGAGAAAACAAAAACCAAGGCAAGATCTAAAGAAAAGGAACCTCCAGAGGTCAAAAACAGCCAGATGCTAGATAAAAAACCAACACATATGTCTCTGTAAATGTATTTAAATTTAAAAATCAGGAGATTTCATACAGGAATCTGGATTTCTGTTTCATCTCATTCAATTCTAAAGGCAGAGCAACAATGAGCCCGCAGTCCTAACTTTAAACCATCAGAAGGGACTGAGTTTTGCTGCTCCTTTTTGGATAGAACATGGGATTACCTAGTTCCTTCTATTCAGAGGATGTGTGAAAATTCGGTTACACCTGGCTCTGCTTCCCTGGTAAACATTCACTTCTCCACATCACCAATTATTTGACTGGGACATGGAATCAAAATTAAAAGTTCTATAGCTAGTGAGGCCATCAATTTACTATGTGCTATTAGGCATTTTGCTGCCTAGATCTTAGATTCCTCATGTGAAATATCCCTGGTTATAAAGATTCTCTCCAAATTTCCTTCCTGCCCTAACATTCTATAATTCTGTGACCAACCATTTCCAGTGTGTCCTCTCATTGAAAGGTTTTGTAGTTTCTATTGAAGGAAATAAAGTAGGTGCAATTTTTAGTCTACAGACTATAATTCTGTCTGGTTAGGCTATTTGATGATTTTTATTCTCTAATTTTCCTTGTTTAGTATCAAAACAATTATTTTCAGTCTTGAGATAAAAAATTATGATGACATCTGACACTTAAATTCAAAGAAAGTGGACTTTTTCAATTTGTGTCCTAAATGCAAAAGGTAATATCCATTGCTTTTTAAAAAACAGCTATGAGATACAGTAAATTTATACATTTAAAGTATACAACTCAGTGGATTTTACTATATTCACAGATATATGCATCTATCACCATGGTCAATTTTAGAAAATTTTCATCACTTTGAAAAGAAAAACTTCAGGGGTGCCTGGGTGGCTCAGTCGGTTGAGCGTCCGACTTCGGCTCAGGTCATGATCTCACGGTCTGTGAGTTCGAGCCCCGCATCAGGCTCTGTGCTGACAGCTCAGAGCCTGGAGCCTGCTTTGGATTCTGTGTCTCCCTCTTTCTCTGCCCCTCCCCCACTAATGCTCTGTCTCTCTCTGTCAAAAATAAAATAAACATTAAAAAAATTTTTTTTAAATAAAAAAAAAGAAAAAAAAAAGAAAAACTTCAGCCTCTAGCTATCATCCACCTGTCTTCCCATCCCCACCCCAGTCCTAAGTGCTAACTAATCTACTTTCTGTCTCTATAGATTTGCCTTTTCTGCACATTTCACATAAATGGGATAATACACAATGTGGCCTTTTGTAACTGACTGTTTCCACTTAGTATAATGTTTGGAAGGTTCATCCATTTTTTGGCATGTGTCAGTTCTTCATTCCTTTTTATGACTAAATAATATTCCACTGCCTAGATATACCATATCGGTTTATCCATTCATCAAGTGATGGACATTTGGGATATTTCCACCTTTGAGCCATTATAAATAGTGCTGGTATCAATGTTCATGTACAAGTGTTTGTACGGATATATGTTTTCATTTCTCTTGCATAGGTACTAAGGTGTGAAATTACTGGGTCATGCTGTAACTCTTTATTTAACCACTGGAGGTACTGTCAGGCTGTTTTCCAAAGTGGATGCACCATTTTACAATCCTATCAATGGTGTATGGGGGTTCTGGTTTTTCCATATTTGTGCAACACTTGCTATTAGCTGACTTTTTGACTCTGGCCATCGTAGTGTGTGTGAAGTGGTATCTCATTGTGGTTTTGATTTGCATTTCTCTGATAATAATGTTGAACATTTTTCAAGTGACTTTTCTGGCCATTTGTATATCTTCTTTGGAGAAAAGTCTACTCAGATCATTTGCCTATTTTTTAATTGAGTTGTCTTTTTATTATTGCAGTTGTAAGAGTTCTTTATATATCCTAAGATAGAGTGCCTTGTCAAGATATATGACTGGGAAATACTTTCTTCCATTCTTGGGTTCTGGAGATTTATCTTGTTCTTTTATTTGAAACATATTTCCCTGTTTCTTAATTTTCTTTGATTCTCTATGTCAGTGTCTGCACATTACACAAAACACTCCCCTTTCCTAGTCCACACTTACCACATCCAGATTTTACTGATTTTTCTCTGGTTTGAAAAAACTCCCTGGGGAAAAAATTGCCTCACACCCTAAACCAATAAAATCTGAGCTTCTTTGAAGAGATTGTTCCTGAGTCAGCGTTCGAGATTTGGAGTTCAGACCCCAGACAACTCCCTCCAGCTGTCTCTTTCCCACTTATGTTAGGCAAACTAACTAGACTATAGTTAATCTATATATGTCCAATAAATATGCCAATTTCCTTTTAATTTCTTTTCACCACAACCTCCACTGTTTTTAAGAGTATCCTTAGGCTTGAACTTCTTCATACTCTATTTCAAATGGAGGTCAATTCCTTATGAAAGAACTTGAGAACTATCTCTTTTACGGCTTCTTCTCTATCCGGGCAAAATTTTGGCACTAGGGATGAGGACAATAGAATGTTTCTCCGTGAGTCAGCTTTAGTAGCTGAAAGCTAGGTGTAGGGGATCAAGGAGCTCATATCTTCCTAGCTTACCTGTCCCAACACAGAATCACCACTTGATGAGCTGCGCCAAGGATAATTGGGGTCCCAGAATTCTCAACAGTACCATGCCAAGCTAGAGCATGGTATTAGCAGGGGCTGGACTGAAAAAGGAAGTCCCATCTCTCACCATGTTCACCCTGAATTTAGCCTCAGCAACATGTAGCTGGGGGCAGAATGAGCACTAGAAATGTAAGGGACGGTATAGTAGAGATGATCTAATTGTGATGATCAAAAGAAAGTGGCTTTAGATGAGTTCCTTGTAAGTAGAAAATTATAAATAAAAACAACTATTTAAAATATTAGACATTACGTCTAATATTAGACATTAATGTCTTGCCTTCTTGGAAAGTCATCCTCTAAATGGTAGTTAGTGGTAGAAAAAGCCCAGATCCAGTTTGAAGTGGAGTTTCTATCTTGCTGAGTTAGGAGGTGAGAGGTAGTGTGCAGGTCTCGTTTTTGCTGAATTTTAGATTTTGTTGAATCAATGTTTTGTCATCTACTGTATGTTCTTGGGTCCATCTTGAGATATTTTAAATAGTTGTTTTTATTTATAATTTTCTACTTACAAGGAACTCATCTAAAGCCACTTTCTTTTGATCATCACAATTAGATCATCTCTACTATACCGTCCCTTACATTTCTCTAGCTAGTATGCTAATATAATGGAAGATAGTAACACACATCTCTCTCCACTTTTCTAGACTATTACCTACTAGTATCTACAGAAGTGTGTATGTGAAAAAAAATATTATTTTGAACAATTTATATGTGTCATTGGGTTTTTACTCATCATATAGGAAAATCGTCTCAGTTATGAAATACATCTATCATTTGATCTTTCCTAGATCTCTCCTTATTCTTTCCCTTTGCATATATGGCTTTGTAGTTCAGGTCTGACACTCACATTTAATATAGCCTTTTGCTATTTCTAAATATAACAGTGCAGTTTAAAAGCATGAGATTAACTGATAGCATTGACAAACCATTTAATAATGAGTTTCAGAAACTTCAAAGCATGGAAAACTTGTTGCAACAATATGGCCTAAGTAAGCAATCAGAACTTTTGCCTTCCACCTATCAAGGTGATATGTAGTACAATCAACCTCTATTATCTAAGCATTTTCCACGTGAAAATTTGAATGTCATAGTCCAGTGCATGCTGGAGTCATCCTCTCTTGCCCCTAATTTTAAAAATATAAATTTTGATAATAATCTTAAAATATAAAATTCTGATGATTTGTTCTCCCATTCCTGAAATAGTCCATAATACATTGCATAAACATATCAAAACAGTTTTTGGATTAGAGCTTATCATTTAAAAACTATACTGCTATACCTGCTACTAATTGGGGTCATGAGAGAGTATGTCTGTCAATGTAATGTGAAAAAAAAAAAAGACTGGTCAAATATTTGTAGAACATGAAGATATTTTTACAACCCACAAATTAAAATTTATAAAGTTTATTGTTATATATTCCAGATTTATATATTCTGGATATAGACCCTTGGATAGATACCTGCATTTCAGAGATATCCTCCAAATCTTTGGCTTACCTTTTCATATGGTTAGTGCTTGTGTCCTAATACATCTTTGCCTGCCCCATAGTCACAGAGATATTTTATGTTTTTTTTTAAAGAAATGATACCGTGTTAGCATTTATATTGATTTTTTATCATCTTAAATTAATTTGATGGTATATTATTAGATCATGTTCCTTAGGAAACTGACTCTGAAATGGAGATTTCCATGTAAAAGGCTTCTCAGGGTGTGAATATTTCAGCAAGCTATATAGTCTACCTCTTATAGAGCTTGGATCCACTGACTTCATATAATAAGGAATAACAGTTGTAACCCTTTGGATACTGGTGCTGGCTGAGGGCCTGCATATAAGAAGGGCAAATCTAGGAATATCAATTTGCTGCCAAGTGGCTGTTCAGTCTTCTCAAGAGATAGTGTTATATCAGGGGCTCAGTACTGGTTTCTGTTGCTGAAAGGTGGATATTCTATAGTGGCAGGGGCTATACTGGCCTTGGTAAGTGGGGGCTCATGTACTTGATACAAAGATCTTTATACCTTATACCCACTTTCAGAAGTCTATACACAAGTCTCTTTCCCAGACTTCCTTATCCCCAAGTTTCTAACCTTCCTAGTTCCCAGCAATTGACAAACTAAACAAGACATTCACATTGGCACATCAGTTTATACATATTCTTACCTTGGCCACTTCTCCTTTCTCACAAAGCAATTGTCCAGGTTCACTACCCAAACTTTGCCCACTGGGAAGATTTCCCTTCATTGCTGTCCACCCCTCATCTTGAATAGAGCTGAAGTTGAGCTCTTGTTCACCTTTGGTTTATATCTATATACCAAGCTGATCTACTTACAAACCAAGCTTGGTGTTTTTCTTCATTTGTCTGCTGGTCATAAGGAATCTCCAAAATAGTTACAGGTGTGAGCAGAGGGGAAAATGACAATATGACATCATGACCTGTCCCAAATGTTTGTGCAGCTAACATGTGCTGCACTGATTCTACTTGTGCTCAATGCCAATGTTCCACTTGCCTCTACAATGGATTACTGTGGGACCTACCCGATCTAATGACTTGGAGATTCTGACAGAACCCAGCACAGGGTGGGTAGTTCTGACTATGTAGTCACTCAATATTTCATGATCAAGTGTCCCATTTCTAGCAAACCCCAATCAATAACATGCAAGGAACTATTTTTGTAATGGTATAAACTTACCTACTGTATATGGGATAATTTTAGACATATAAGTGTCTACATCTGTGATTCTCAATAGGGGTCTTGCCATAAACTCTTCATGATGCTTTTTCCCATAACAGACAATTCCAGTACTATATGATTTGCTTGCACTGCAGCCTAAACCTACTGCAGGAATTTTTTGTTTTTGTTTTTGTTTTTGTTTTTCTGTGAGCCCCATTCAAAGCTACTAATTTTCCAAGTCACTGAGTTGAGTTGGAGAAGTAGTCTCAAGCATAGAATATGCTGCCTCCAGACATCTGAGAGGGCTAGTAGGTGTCACACTTTCTTCTTAGTGGTACTAGAGACAAGATACAATAATTTGTTCTCTACTTTGGAAAGAATGTCATAATATACCACAAACCACAGGAGCCCTAAAAATGTCATCGATGTGGTGGTCAAAGTGGTGGTCACTTGAAATCATATAAAGTTTATAATCAATCATTTGCAGCGCATGGGAATTACCATGGCCTCCAATATACTTGCCACTTCTCATTCATTTGGTCTGATTAATGTGATATAATCCACATAGTAAATCAATGTGATATTCTGCAGAAAGTCCAGATGGTCCAGAACCTTTAGTACTATAATATGACAGATGGCAGGAGAGTTAAAATAGCCCTGGAGAAAGTCTGTGAAGAATACTGTTGTCCACCCTACAAGAATGCCAACAATTTCTGGTCTTCCTTCTGATAGGAATGGAAAAATATGTATTTGCCAAACCAATGGTTCCATGAAATGTACGTGAGTCCATAGTAACCTTTTCTAGAAAGTAACTTTATCTAGTACAGCAACCGCAATTGAGGCTATTACTTGATGAAGTTTGTTTAATCCACTCTTATCCTCCAGGATTCATCTGATTTGGGTAGGGGCAAGATTGCTGAGCTAAATGGAAGTAGAGTGGGACTACTGCATGCTCCTGAATTAGTTAAGTCTGTAATGTGGCACTCCCTGTGAGGTGTGTATATATATATATATATATATGTATGTATATATATATATAAGTGTACTATTTTGGTAGCTTCAGTGGTTTCCTCTTGGCTTCCTGCACTACTATAGCTCATACTCAACAAACCAAGGAATTAACATGGTGTTCAGTCAACTACCAAAGGTCTTCATTTCAATTATACAGGCTAGGACAGAGGCCTGTGGACCCAGAAGATCCACTGTGACCCAGACCTGGATCATGGTTCCTATTTCTCACCTACATGTCTTCACTATAACAGGACTATGATGATGCTTTGAGCGCTGAGTATCGCTGTCAACTAAAACTCTGTGTCTCATAACCTTGAAAATGTCAGGAATGTATAATTATCCCCCTTTCCCTAATACAGTTACTGGAGGAAATGGTCCTCTGGGAAAGAATTAGGGAAATCATTATTTTATACGTTGTTTTGATGTTGCTGAGCCCTTCCTTCCAGAGACATAATCCCTCCTTTACTCAATAGAATCTGGATCTAAAGCTGGCTAAGATGAGGAAAGGAATTGTAATGTTAAAAAAATTGGAAGAGCTATCTTAGCTGTTAAAAATGTTTTATATCTAGCGGCACCTGGGTGGCTCAGTTGGTTAAGCGTCCTACTTCTGCTTGGATCATGATCTTGCAGTTGGTGGGTTTGACCTGTGTCGGGCTCTGTGCTGACAGCTCAAAGCCTGGACCCTGCTTTGGATTCTGTGTCTCCCTCTCTCTCTGCCCCTCCCTTGCTAACACTATCTTTCTCTCTCTCCCTCTCTCTCTCTCTCTCTCAAAAATAAGTAAACATCAAAAAATGTTTTATATCTATACTGTCCAATATAGCTCATTAACCACATGCAGTCATTGATACTTAAAATGTGGATAGTGAACTGAGGAACTAATTTTTTAATTTTATTTAAGTTTAATAGATTTAAATTCAAATAGCCATGTGACTAGTGGTTATTGTATTGGACAGTGTAGGTATAGGCTTGAGCAATATCCTTATTGCCTGGCTATCTATCTCACCCTTTGGTGCACCATATTCTATTAAATATTTCCATAATTGTCACTACAATATGCCTACTTTGTTTCTGAAGTTTAAACGCCACTATCTTGGCTTTATTTTTTCTGAATCCTATCTTCCCTGCTGATATCAAGAATTCTATTTCTATAACATTATTTCCTTGGTTAGCCCTGGCCAACAGAGAGTAGCTACCACTGACTTTCTCAATGATGCTGGTATCTCTTTAGGTAAATGGAGTGTCTTCCTCTGACCTAGCAGTCAGATGGCAGTTTCATGGCCCGAAATAGAGTATTTCCATTTTAGCATGCCTACTTCTCTAAGCCTTTTGATCCCTTCCCCACCATTTGCCAAAGTAGTTCTGGCATTTCTATATTACTTAATGTCCTACATCACTTTTTTTAAGCTTCTAAGAGCTGACCTATAATAGCACTGTCTTCCAGGATCTTGCCAAGATGTCAAATACTGTATCATGAGAAAGTGCTCCCATGTCAATAAACTCTTCCTTTTCAAAATTTATATTGTCTCCCTTGATCCAACACATTTAGGACCAGTCCCATTCATACTCTCCATGTTCATGCTGGTACATATGGGCTAAATGTTGCAGTCACTTCAACATATTGTCTCCCTCCTTTCTTAGTGGATTCAACACTTTCTTAGCTGGGTTATGTTGCTAATAACCCTAGTTATTAGCCTCTGAACCAGGAGAGAAGATGGGAAGTAACTGGGGAGGCAAAGTATCTTATCTTACAAAAGAGAGGCTCTTGCATTGCCCAGAGGCCAAGTACAGAGCACCAACCTCTAATAAGATGGAGGATCCCCTTTTGCAGACCCAGAGAGTTTGGGGAACCTAGGGATCCAAGGTGCTTGAGTATATTGAGCTGAATGTTGTATTCCAAGTCTCAAAGTTCCACTCCTTCTCAACAATAATTCCATGAGCTTAGCAAAACAGTCCTGTCTGGGCTGAGAAGTCAGTGTTCTCTATAATTCCGTCCTGGCCTGTTCCTCAACATTTCTGATCTCCGGTGCAGGAAAATAAGAGTCTTTTTACATGCTTCCAAGTAGGCCTTCCGTTTTTTAAATTGGTGATTAATGGCACTCAACCATTCATTCTCTTTCTGCAGTGCATTAATAGTCTACAGCAACATCCATCAAACCCTATTGTCCTTATAATTACTACTTCCCTCCAATCTCTCAAATGCCTAAAATATTATACCCCTGCTCCCTGCCCAGTGCATTCCTTTCTAATAGTATCACATTGCAATTTACAACCAGAAGTAGAATTGCACTGCTGCAGGATGCCAAGGTACATCCATACTTCATCTATGATTAGTACTGGGCTATTCATGACCATTCTGCTGGTGGGTGGCCCAGCTTCAAAATTCCATTTTAGGATTCACTTAAACTAGTGACATTCAAACCACTTTGAGATGGAGAATTCCAAATGGAAACGTGGGGACAGGGCTTGTACTGTCACACCATCCAGCCCTTGGAGGTAGGCTGCTTTCTGAGCAGGAACATAAACTTAAGTGGGGGAGTAACTCTTCAACTGAATGCAATTTCTGGGGATGAGCTTAGCTGTAAACCATCAATAGGCAACTAATAAACTAATAACAAAGTACTACAGTACTATTTTTTTTTCATTTAGTCTGTTAAACACTCTAAGAGCTCCAGTACAAAGCTGGATAGAAATGGTGAGAGAAGATACTCTTACATCGTTTCTGATATTAAGGAAGAAATGTTCAATTCTTTTATCATTGCATATAATGTTAAGTGTAGCTTTTTTGTAGATGCTTTTTATCAGATTGATGAAATTCCTTTCAATTCCCAGTTTTCTGAGTTTTTATTAGGAATGGATGTTGAATTTTTAAAAATGTCTTCTTTTCATGTTTATTAAAATGATCATATGTTTCATAGTCATATTTTTTCTGTATATGTGGTAAATTACACTGACTGATTGTCAAATGTTATACCAACCTTGCATTCCTGGAATAAAGTCCACTTGATCATGATGTATTATCTTTTAAAATTATTACTGTATTTAATTTGCAGGTATTTTACAAAGGTTAATACATGTGTGTTCATAAGGGATATTAGTTTGTAGATTTCTTGTAACTACTTATTAGGTTTTGATATCAGTGTTATTCTGACCTTATAAAACAAATTGGGAAGTTTCCCTACACCTCTCTTGTATGAAAGAGCTTGTGTCAGATTTATTAAATTGATGGTTTGCAAACATTTTGCCTTCAAATCTATTTAAATTTCTAAAAATCCCCGAGTCCCCAAAGAGCTTTTGTTTATGTGAGTTACATATATCTAGAAGCTGCATTCAAAATTTAAAAAAATGTTTTATGAGCTTATTCCAAAATAATAAATTATAATAACATATTTTTATGAAAAATACTTTCAAAAACATTTTGGGGGGAGAGAAACATTGTTTTAAATTTTCACTAGTCTTTTTAATGTATAGCTTAACAGACTCCCCCTAGTTCACACATCTGCTTCCATGTTCAGTCTATTGCAATATCATGCATTATGTAGCCTATGGAAAAGTCTACTTGTGAGAAACTAAAAGTGGAAAGGCTAAGAAGTTTCTAGTACTATTATAGAAATAATTTTGACTTTGTTTCTTCTTATGTCCATCTTTGTAAGTTGTGTTATTTAAAAATTTTTTCATTTACGTAAGTTGACAAATGTATTAGGATGAATTTGTTTATAAAGCTCCCCAATAACCTTTCTAACATCAGTGGGATCTCTAAGTTATCTCCCGTTTTATTCCTCCTATTGGTAATTTGGGTTTTTTGCTTTTTCTTAATCTGTCTTGTTAGAGGTTTATCAGCATAATTTTATTTTTAGAACATTACTTTTTTATTGGATGTTGGACATTATATATGACACATTGGAGGAACTCCAGATTGTACTGTCTTTCTTCAAGAGTATTGAGTTTTATTCCAGCAACCAATTAAATTACTTGTGGATCCTTTTGAGTCTGTCAAGCTTAATGTTATTCTTTGTTAGTTTGGATCTATTTTAGTTTTGTCTTACTCCGAAGGTGTGGCTCTTACTCTAGAGTATGGTGCATGTCTGTAAGGTTTGGCCTTTTTAGGGTTTAAACTGAACATCTCAGGTATTCCATGAGATCTCTCCACTGTAGCTGGAGTGGAGCTCCAACAGTACCCAACATTCATGGTTTCTGGGGTCTTTCAGCTGTCATCATGCAGGAGCTTCTCTGGCCAGCCCTCCCCATATAGGTTCTCTTATTAGGTACCCTTTTCTTGCCAGTTTCTGTCCCTTCAGCCACCCTTAATCTGATCTCAGCCTTTTCCACTCAGCAAAACTCCCCTCTCTGCTTTGACTCTGTGGCCTATGCCAGCTGGTGTCTCCAGGCAGAAAGCCAGAGCAAGCATGGGACTCAACTTATGTGTGTTCTTTCTCTCAAAGTTCACAATCCTGTGGTCCTTGTGTCCAGTTCCTTAGAACGCTTACCTCATATAAACTGTCTTCATTGTTTATGGCAGGACATGCCTGGTACCAGTTACTCTTGCATAGCTGAAAGCAAGATGTCCTTGCACCCCTGTTTTTCAAAAGACCTAGTTAGCAAATTAAATATTTGGGTTTAACATCGTCTTTTAATCACATGAATCAAGCTTTGAAATTCCAAAAAATGAAAATTTCACTACTGAGACAGTTAAAACAAGAACACTGCTTGAGTTCTCTGACAAGATGATCAACACCAGAGAGGAGTGCCAGAGTTTTCTAATACTAAACTTCTTGCATATGATTGAACGTTTTAGATTTTTCCAGCAATTTACGTGTATATTTTACACCTTCTCTACATTTGCTTGGTACTGTTCATGCTTGTACCATCCTAAACTTTCTGCATTTTTTTCTCTGATCATCCCTTTCTTTTGAATACCATTCCCTCTCTAAACTCACCCATAGCCTCTACTGTTGCTTACAATTCTTTAAATTATAAATATATATAGCATTCATCACATGCCAATTCCTTTTAGGTATTGTAAATAAAACAAAATATAAAAAAAAAAAGAGATAAGGTTCTTAGCTCTAATGGATCTTATATCCTATAGGAGATGTCTTAATTAAGGTTCCCCTCATAAAAAGGCATGACACAAAGTCTTGAGTACTGATTACTAATGGTAAATTTGGAAGTGATCCCAGGAAACAGGGGTCCGCAGTAGAAGAGTGTGAAATGAGAAAAAAGAAACAACCAATAGTTGAGGTTGCTTCTGTGGGAACAAGGATTTGATTTCTGTCAAAATCCCTTGAGAAATCCTGGCCCACCTGAAGACTGGGTGGAGACTGGAGCATTTATTCACTGACTTCCACCTCCCACTGGCTGTACTTGTGCTGGGGCACAGCAGGCACCTATGGGATCAAAGAACGCAGAAAAGCTGAAAAACAAGTGGAGTAGGGTGAGAAGTGTTGCTGTAGGGAAGTAAATCTGAGCTTTCAGGGAATTGTCTATCACAACTGCAGCTGAAATCAAGGTGGGCCAAGGAAATGGTACATGTGGCAACTACCACAGGTGGATTATTAGAGTAAACACAGTCTCTGAAAAATGTAAGTATCATGATAAAACCCAATAATGCAATAGAGTGGTGTGTGTGTGTGTGTGTGTGTGTGCTCAGCCTGGGTAGTTTGGGAAGGGATTTCTGAGGAGACGGTCTTTGAGCTGATATCTAAGAAATAGGAAAGAGGCAAGATGCAAAGAAGGGAATTCTGGGAAGAGCTAGTGCAAAGTCCTAAGCCTACATGAGTGTGGCATGTTTGAAGAGCAAATAGCTGAGGCCTCCTGAGAGCAGAGAAGGATGGTAACAGATGAAGGCAGAAACAAGAGTTCATGGCTATGGGAGAGTTTGGAATTTATACTAAGTCCTTTGGAAAACCATCAGCAGATTTTATGCAGGGGAGTGATATGATCTTATTTTGTTTTAAATACTATCGGCATATAATGGTTCCTTGATTTATACATGTCAAGTATTCCTGAAGGTTTCAATGCAGTTACAGTGGTTAATGCTGGAAAAGATGTCTTAGTTTGATTTTGTCCCTGATTACACAAAAAACATTGTCTTTGACTAAAATCCCAATCCCTTGCATTCTACTATAACCAATTTAATACTCATATTTCAGAGTTCATTGAGAAAATAGCAATAGCAATCAACAGATGTCAGAATGTCCCATTACTCTTACCTAGTGAAGATTCATTCATTAAAGTAAGTCATGAAAAAAGTGTTTGTAAAAATTCCTCATTTGAATGGTAATACCTAAGTTATTTAGGGCTACATTTATTTCTAGTTGAAAGATGTTGATTTTTAGATTTTAAAAACTTTTACTAAATATCAAGACACAAAATTCTCAAATAAACTCTAGGTTAATACAATTTGCTTTTTCACAATCAAATTATTTTAATTGGTGATCTCAGAGTCTAATAAAAATACGGAACTGTGAGATGGAATGCCCAGTTTTGACATTAATTTTTTCTATGACAATGAACAATTGATCACAAGATACTCACAAATTATTTATGAAGCATCTATTATGTATGTGCCTTCCATATTGTGCTAGAGGTGACAAGTTACAAAAATATACCGAAGTTTCAAAGAATAGAGTTGCTACCTCAAATTTCATTTTAAATGTGTAGGAAATATTGCATTGACACTCTGAAACATTATTAGTTAAAAAAAAAAAAGACTAGGCTTGGATGAAGTTGAAAAAATATGTCCTACATACAATCCAATATAAGAGTTAAAGTGGACTTAATATTTTTTTGAAAGCCATGAATCATATTTTCAAGGGTTAAGATTTTCCTGCTTAGTGAAATTCTCTTATTGAAGATATACTGCCCTGATCCACAGATATTCCACCACTGATAACACTTGCTTAATGGTCCATCTTTCTGAGGACAGTTATAACGCTAACACTTCCTCTAAATTGCAGGTGACAGTGAAGATGTTTTCATTTCCTGTGGTTAGTTCTCCCCTGATCAAGTGTTAAATGTAATTCTGGTCTGACACATTCTCTTCCTGGGCTTGAAAAAGCATAAACTCAAGTGGCCAGAATGCCCAGATCCATGTATATCATTTTTATTCTTCTTATTTAAGTTTCAAGTGACTTTTCTTGCTTTGCAGTTTTCACTGTCTTCAAATATATATTCATGATCCATTTTGGTTCCTTTGATTTATAAGTTGCACATTTGAAAAGGTGTAACCATTAATGTGGGTGACTTTGCCAACCTCAGAAGGAAGATGACTAGAAGAAATCTATGATGAATAAGAAGTGACCCTTTGACCTTTGAACTGAAATTCCCTCTTACCAGGAAAAGTGATACATACATTTATATATGTCTACTGATCTTGATAAGTTGCAGAAAGGTTGTACTTTCTTTTATTTTGCTGTGTACTTCTCAGGACTTAGGAGATATTAGATAACTACATCTAAATATAGATGCTGATAGTTTGGTAAGGTCATTCTACAGTTATCCATCATTACTTGGTAAATAACCTATTTTATAAAGTACCTCAAAATATCCAGCTTATAGCACAGTTTATTACCTACTCTTCATATTAAGGTCAAGCTCAAACCTTTTTGTATGCAAAACGGGAAATAGGTCAGTGCCATCTTTTATAGAGATAGAACTATGGCTTGAGTTTGGGCTATAAAGAGAAATGGGAAAGTTCACTTGTAGGAAATGCATCAGGAAGCACTTGAAAAGCAGAAAAGACAAGATTAAGAAATAGCTCTAATGCATTTAAAATTGATAAATTACTCGCATTTGTAACCTCTTAGCATTGTAGAGCTTGAAACCCTTTATGGTATCAGATAAGATAACATTTCAGTAGAAGGAACTAAAGATCACCTGAGAAAAATAATAGGAAAAAAAAAAGTATTTTTCCCTAAGCCAGAGATCTGTTACTCTACTTCCCCTCCTCCCAATGCACACCCTAAGTTAGACTAGGTTTTATGAGAAATAAAGAAGAAAATTCACTCTTAAAGCGACTCTAAGAGGAAGAAATGCTAATTAGACCAAAATGGAAAAATTGAGCCTCACCCAGTGACTACAAAAGACATGATAAAAGAGCTACCACTTTTTCTGTAAGTGTGTAGAACAGACCAAAATCTGGATTTCTGAAGGGGGTATTGCAATAATCAAGAAAACACAAAAGGATGAGATCAGAAGAAAGGTAGAAGCTGATGGGATAAGGGTTGGAAACAAATTTGAACACGTGAGGATTGGGTCAGTCTGTCCACTATAAAAGCTAGCTATTGGCTTGACTGACTCAGATTGATTGTCTACTTTGTCCATGCCACAATCAGGCAAACATGAGTGCCTACCTATATTAACCAACTGATTCTAGCTGTTGCATGATTTTTTAAATTTCCAGTTTGACTGAGAACAAACTGAGGGTTGACGAGGGGTGGGAGGGAGGGAGGGTGGGAGGGAGGGGAGGGTGGGTGATGGGTATTGAGGAGGGCACATTTTGGGATGAGCACTGGGTGTTGTATGGAAACCAATTTGACAATAAACTTCATATATTGAAAAAAAATAAATTTCCAGTTTGAAATGCTTACACTTGTGATATTTATTAAATGCTATAAACTCTTTGCAGGGGATGGGAGGAAGAGACATTTTTCTGTTATATCCTCCAGGAAGACAGTAGCATCAACATTCATTTAGGCTCAGCGTTTCAGCACATGGTGCCTCCCTAGGCACAGTCCCAACCATATGAAGACAGTTGAATTCAGAAGCACTTCCTAAAAATTCTATTTTGTAGGATGATAATGAGGAGAAGATATTAAGGACCACCAGCCTTTAACTTTTATGTGTTCACAGTATATACATCATATAGGGTCCAGTCACTGGAAAGAAGCACCTAAATATGTACTTAAGCAGAAAGTTAGCT
This sequence comes from Panthera uncia, assembly GCF_023721935.1. Lineage (NCBI taxonomy): Eukaryota > Metazoa > Chordata > Mammalia > Carnivora > Felidae > Panthera > Panthera uncia. Next base: position 21,777 of record NW_026059572.1, on the reverse strand, counting down.
GCAATGCTCATCGTTATTTGGGGCAGAATTAGCACAACTATAGATATAATATTCAAAATCTGTTTCCAAGTAACATTAAATACTTGGATTTCTGGCAGTGTGGGTATAATTTGTGAATGTGTAGTGCCATGCATTTTCCTACAATGCAAAAATTAATTTCCAAATATACTTGCAACATGGAGTGTGCCAGCTTTCTTTGGGAATAATGGTAAGCATTTCAATTATGTATCAAGAAAAAATTGTTAAATCAATCAGATTTTTTTTGAAGAGTTGAATGGATAGCACCATTAATACTCTATATTATGTACTGATGGGGAATAGTACCTAAGCTCAAGAATTTTTCAAATGATCCCTTTATTGTTAAATAACTAACAGACTTTTTGTTAAGACTCAACCCAAATTGACAAATTCTATGAAACAGCATGTAATTTGTATTCAAGAGTGAAAGCATTTTTTAGGATGTCTTTTAAAAAAGACCCCAAAATAGCTTTGTAATTAAAAAATACATCATAAATATACAAATCTTTGGAATGATACCATGATGTCTTAAAGAGTGGTCCAAGCAACGTGACAAAATAAATAAGTCAGAGATTTGTTGTTTAATTACAAATACATAGAAATGATGCATGTATACAATAGTATTATGTTTAATTACATACGTGAGTTCAAAGGCAAGAAGATGACAGAAATAATGGGAATACTTAAAATCAGAGTGGTAAATTCAGGACCTGGTATTCCAGCAACCAAAAGAAAAACTGCCCCAGATTGAAGTCTTCAGGTATACCTAAAAGTGCTTTAATGCCCATATAGGTACAGAAGACATGCCTTTGGGCTCCAGCAAGATGGGGGAGCTAAAGGATCACCCCCATCACAAAGCTGGGATAATGGAATGGTTATTTTCTCAGTGAAAGGGGGATTAGAACAATTCTACTTACTGGCACGAGAAAGCCAGAAGGAAACTTGTCCTTGGGAGTCTGAGGAGAAAACAAAACAAAACAACTCATGCCTAATCTGAGAAATTAACAAAACCAATCTCAGTTTGGTAAAATCCCTGGAGAACCTGGCAAAAACAAACACAAAACCACTCCAGAGTAGCATTTCTGTAAGTGCATGGACTCCAACATGAAAACCGAACAAAACACACAAAGAAAAGAACACTTTTCTGTTATAATGAGTTCTCACACCCAAATAAATAACAAGCCATGAGGGAAAATATAGAAGCCATACATGAGGATTACACAAACTTCTTTCCCCTCACTCAAACACTATAATTAAAAAATCTGAAATAATCTATAAAACAAAATCATTAGAGTAAAATAGGAGAAGGAATAGAAATAAATCTCAAAGAATATGACACTCTAAAAATATATGCCAGATTTGAAAAAGAAATATATATCTTCAGAAAGGAAAAAAATTCTTGAAATTAAAAATTCAATTGACATAAAGATTAATCAGTTTAAGAGGGAATTAGCGAACTGGAAAGCTGACCTAAGGAAATTACCCCAGTCGCTGCACAGAAAGATAAAGAAAAAGCACAAGGCAGAAGTAAGAAAAATGGAGGACAGAAGATACAACATATGTTGAAATAGAAATTCCAGAAGAAGGAAAAACAAAATGGTGAAGATATTACATTTAAAGAAATATTCCTTGATAATTTTTCAGATTTGTTAAAAGATACAAATTCACAGCTTTCAGAACATCAAAGACAATAAAAAAATCCTAAAAGCAACCAGAGAGAAAAGACAATACCTACAAAGGAAGAATTAACCTCTTGGCATGGGAACAGGGAGAATAGGGTTGGGATAAGCATTTAACTTTATCTGTAACATTTTATTTCTTTTACAATGATCTCAAGCAAGTATGAAAACGTTAACTATTGTCAAATCTGCATGGTAAGTATGATGATGTCAGTTATATTATTTTCTTACCTATCTACCAGTTTGACATATTTAAGAATTAAAAATTAAAATGAGAAAAATTTAAGAGGGGCACATAATATTATTTATTGATAAATAGCAGTTGTTTATCTCAATAACTTCTTTCTCTCCATTTCCATGTACCAACACCAACCCAAGTATAAGTAGCTGCGAGAAGGCTTATCCTAGTGCTTAACTTGGAAGAAGCTTAGCAATTTCTTTAATGGTGGCAACATCATTTAGATGAGGGGTAGGCAGGCCACAACTCTGGGACAGCTACCTGTTTTATGAACTTTTATTATAACACAGCCATGCTTATTTTTTTCTGCTTTGTCTATGACTGTGTTGACTCTACAATAGGGGAGCTGTGTAGTTGCAAGTCTAAAATATTTATTATCTAGCACTTTAGGAAGAAGTTGGCTTCTTGGCTTAAGTGATGATGCTTCTTGCTATTTCCCTTTAACAAATAAGCAGTATATTTTTTTAATGAAGTTACAAATCTCATATAGATTTAAATTAATAATTAAGTTTCATGATCTTAGGTTCATAAACGGGGGAAACTTGAGATAAAAATAAATATTGAGAAATTCTAAAATATCTTTGAATGTTCATTTAGTTGGATTTTCCACCTTCACATTTCTCCATAATCAAGGAAAACTGGTTTGGGTAACAAGAATAGTCAAATCAATCATCTGATTCTGCAATACAACCTAATTAATTTCTTGTATATAACAGGTTTGCCGTCCTTAGCCAAAGTTTCATTAATTTTATGTCAGCTTAGAAAGCAGTGAAAGAAAGCATTTGTCTGGGCCTGTAGTTTTCAGAAACTCTTCTTCTATACATATTTTAGTTTCCTATGGAAGGACTGGAAATTCTGGCTCTTCGTATACTTAAGATGCCTGAAAATGATGTTATATTGTTTAATATATATTATGATCTTTGGGGAAAAAAACTCATCCCTTAGTCATAGCTGTAAAAATGACTGGATTTCTCACCTCAGTGTCTATTTAAACCTCAGGAAAGTTTTTATCTTCTAGTTGGAGAAAGTCAGATTTTGTTCATCCAACACTAGAGAGATTTTGCTGATTTAATCACACACGTCAATAGAAACTGTACTAATGGCTTCTTTGAAGACACAAGTTACTACTTGCTATGGATACAGCAAGGAAAATTGTTCTGTCATGTCACTCCTTCAAGTCCCTTTGTCACCACGTCCACCTTCCCTCTCTCTGATCATGTTTCATTCTTTGGACTTGTCTAATCCAACCACAGCCTAACCTGTCCTATACCTCTCCACCCACCCCCACACCTCTGCAGTCAGCACATGTTTAATTCCTTAAGTATCTCACTGATGCCCAGCTTCAATCTCACCATCCTCCAGCAATCATTTTGCAAATGAACATTGGATTAATTGGTCTTTGACAAACTCCTATAACCTATAGTGATGATCCTGCCCTTCTCTGAATTCCTGTGGTTCTTAAAATATAAAACAAACATAAAGAGCCTCAGATTGTTTTCCATTTGTTACATGTAAATAAAATATTATCTCTTTGTTTTTAAAAATTTTTTAATGTTTATTTATTTTTGATAGAGAGAGAGAGACAGAGCACAAGCAGGCGAGGGGCAGAGAGAGAGAGGGAGACACAGAATCCAAAGCAGGCTCCAGGCTCTGAGCTGTCAGCACAGAGCCCGATGTGGAACTCGAACCCACACACCATGAGATCATGGCCTGAGCCGAAGTCGGATGCCTAACCGACTGAGCCACCCAGGTGCCCCTAAAATATTATTTCTTTAATAAGAATGTAAACTCCTTCAAGTTCTGGGACAATGTCGTGTGTGTGTGTGTGTGTGTGTGTGTGTATGTGTATGTATATGTGTGTGTGTTTTAATGGCATTAAAAAGAATCACATTAGAGAGAGAGAGAAGGAAGGCCACTTTGGGCATCCAATCCAATGAGGTGAAGAACTAAGTATCTTCTTTAATACTCATTGGCTTGCCCTTATATATACATAAAACAAAAATTTATATTTCATATTTTTTTTGCCAAAAGAAACAACTAGTTGTTAAATATAGTGGTGAAAAAAAAATCATAGGACATTAGTGAGATATACTTTGAAATCCATTAGATGAATTTGTTAGAGTCAAATAATTCTTCTTTAAACACAAATCAAGTATAGAAAGAAGCAAAAAGCAAACAATGCAGTTCTCCTCAGATTCTAAGTCCATTTTCCAAGGTGATTTATAGTTGGATTTATCTTTTAAGGGCTTATAGGAGAATTGAGCTTGAAAACAAGCAGGAGTGCATAATTGTTCTTTTTCAAGCCAGAAACTATTTTTCTTTCTCTTTGAAGGTTAAAGTCAGAATCACTAGATTTGTAACTTACAACTTAAGCCTCTTTACTATTTTCCCTTCTCTACTTTTCATTTTATCCATCAGATTTTCTGAGGTGTTCAAATGGGCAATTTCCAAAGAATGACACTGACAGTCTCCAAAGCCAGTAATAAATTAAATTGTAAAATTACCTTTTTAAAGAGAAAGCCTATAGATTTTCACAAAGCCTTCACATTGTACTTCAAGACTGTCTCCATCCCCTTTTGCTTTCCATCTCTCTTCCTCTACCCCTGCATAGAGTTCTCAGTTCCATTTTGACCTGTAACTGCCTTACATGTAATAGCCATCAACACACATTGGCTGTGATTTCTAAATAAATGGACCTGTGTGTTTCTCAATGGTTTTTTTCCCCTTCTAACAGAATGTCCAGAAATTTTGTTTTGCTTTTTGGACAGAATATCAAGGGAAATGGGTGGTTAAAAGTAAGCCTGGGGATGAGAAAGATAATAATACATGTGCTTACATTTTGGAATGTACTCCTACCTTCCTAGGATAAAGAGAAGTACATTCAAGAGTTCTCTTTAAAGAAATACAACATGATACACCAATGGCACAGCAAGTCTGCCCTCAAAGAGCAGAACTGAATGAGATGTAGGCATTTTCATGGAATGACTCACCAATGGTTCACACTGAAAGGGGTGTATTGTAGAGAGAATAACAAGCATAATTCAGACTGAGATCTCTTTGAAGATAAGAACTCTATTTTTTCATCTTTGAGTTTCCACTAATAACTTACAATATTTGTTATATAAATATTTTTTGAATCATTAAATGAGTTTTATTCCCTTGGGCTTTCCTGAGTGGCACCAAAACTGAATTCTGTGAGTATTCAAGTAACTATTGGAAGAGCTGTGGTGTATTGTCTCTTGGTGTGTGTGTGTGTGTGTGTGTGTGTGCGTGCGTGTACTTACCTGGGGTAGAATGAATGAAGAAATAAATGGATATGATAGATATGCTTTGAAGCTGAAGCAATTTGAACCAAAGAGCGTAGAAATTATTATCACTGATTATTAAGCGATGTCAGAAGATGAAACAGTACATTATTTACGCAGTTGTTCAGGAAGATTAAGTATTTTTATTGTTCATTGAAGCTATTGTGTGCCTTAGCTCTGAGCTAGGTGTTGTGAATGATAAAAATGTAAGTCACATGTCTAGCTGTCCCTACAGGTGATTTCTGTGGGCATATCACATCCACCATTAGATAGCACTCAGCACCTCTGACCATCTGCAAATACATTCCATTTCCACTAAGTTCCTTAGTGAGCAATGTCAAGTTTACTGAAGACCCCACCAGGAAAGCAGAGACAGAGTTTATACTGCTCCTACCATGGCCCTCAGCTTTATATACACCCCATTTGGCATAGCTTTTCTCCCCAGTTTTTCTAGATTCCCCAGTCCTTCTAGTTCCCTCCTCCTCATCTCTTTCCATTATCCCACTGTACAGCTTTATGCCAGTCATTCCCCTTTTCCATGACTTCTCTGGATCAAACATCTTTTTTCTTGTCTCATATTCCTCAGACTTTGGAGCTACAGCCTATTGGCTTGGGAGGCAGGATTCTTATGTATTTTTTTCCAGGTCTGTTTTAGTCTGGATCCTTCCAGAAATAGAACCTGATTTTCAAGGATTCAGTGCTGGTAGTTTATTTGGAAGGTGAATTTAGAAAACACTGGTAGGGGAGACAAGAAAGAGTAGGCATGTGCTATGGTCTGAATGGGGGGATACGATACCCCCCCTAAATATATATATGTTGAAATTCTAACCCCTAAAGATAATGGTATTAGGAGGTGAGGCTTTGAGAACTTGCTTAGGTCATAAGGGTGGAGCGCTCACAAATGGGATTAGTGTTCTTATAAAAGAGACTTTACAGAGGTCCTTTCTGCCATTCAAGGACACAGCACAAAGCCCTTGGCTCTAAACCAGAAAGAGGGCTCCCACCAGAATTTGTCCATGCTGGCACCTTGATCTTAGACTTCGCAGCCTCCAGACTGTGAAAAATAAATTTCTGTTGTTTATAAGCCACTCAGTCTATGGTACTTTATTATAGCAACCTGAAATGACTGAGATAAGGGCTCTAAATGTAATTTCATCTGAGAGAGAGCTTCTGGCCCTCTCTCCTTCCTGGTCATGCTTAAGATGCGGAGGGGTGTGACACTCACATATTGCAGGAGTCTTTCTGTGACATGCCCCTTCTCAACTAAAAAGCCATGGCTTTGAATTGAAGAAACACCATTGTAGGCTTATTCCCCACCCTCTTCTCTTTATGCAGCAACTTCTAGAATGTGCTATTCCCTGACACTTATTTGGTTTTCTTTCACTGGAGCCTTCTAAAAGATAGATGATAACATTATTTCTACTCAGACTGATATCTTCACTCTGTTCTGGGAAACATATGATCCCCTACCTCACATGACCCTAGAACTTGGCCTGCCCTGATTGAAAAAAAAATACTGGGGTGTAAAAGTTCTTCTTTGCACTATAAATTAAGGAAGTTATAAATTCTGTCTGAACACAGTTTTGGGGATGCAAGGAGGCTATTACAAAGAGAGGAAGTAAGGAATTCTTCAGCATCTTTTTGATTATACATAGTAGAAATTATTTTCTGTGGATTGAAACAGCTCCCTTAGACACTTCCTGCACTTTCATCTGAATACTGATTTATTTTTCTCAAAGTGAATTTAGGTAATGAGAAAGGTGCCTACTTGACATCTCCAGAGAATAAATCCTTCTAATTATCCACTAGAGAAGAGAAGCAGAAGGGCAGTCACAAAGCAAATACCTCCTAAAATATTTTAGAAATATGTCTCAGTCTGAACTATGCAGAAAACTACTAAAAATTGCTCAGACTGAGTAAGTTAAGAAAATCCTACCTATTCTAACAGTTGGTGGTAAATATGTCAATTACTATCACTCATGATGGTTGCTCAAGGTGGGCAGTTTTAAGAAAGTAAAGGTCTGAAGCTGAACCATCACTTTCCATAGTTCAAATCTCCAAGCAGACACCAAATAGTAAGAGATAGATACACTGCCTCCCCGCATCCAAGTTTCTCTACCTCAGCACTACTGGCAGCCAAATAAATCTCTTTTTGTGGGAGCTGTCCTGCGCATTGCAGAATGCTTAACAGCATCCCTAGTCTCTACCGACTAGATGCCAGTAGCAACACCCCCCACTCCCCAAGTTGTGCAAGTAGAAATGTATTGAGTCACTGTCAAATACCTCCTGGGGGGGTTGGGGGGGGGCAAAATCACTACCAGATGAGAACAGTGACCAGGAGAAACCTTAATTCAACAAAAAACTTTCTGTCTACCATTTCCAGCAACTATATTAGGTGTTACTGAATAAGGCAAACACACATGGATGTTGCCCTCATTCAGTTTACATTTTAGTAAGGAAGATATATAAATAAATAAAATGATTACAAATTGTAAATGAATATATATTTAAAACAATTCAGTTAATGATAAATGCAGTGAAGGAAATAAAAGAATGAGACAATGAGTAACTGGTAAGGCTGTCTTAAACAGGGTGGTCAGGGAAGATTTCTCTGAGCAGCAAACTTCCGAGCAGAGGCTTCAAGGATGAGAATGAGCTGGCTATCTGCAGAGCAAGACCATTCTAAGCAAAGGGAAAAGCAAATAGAAAGCTGCAGGGGACAGAAGTTGGTTGAGGTGATTAAGGGACACAAGGGAAGCCAGTGGCACTGGAGTACAGATGGCAAGGGGAAAACTGGAGATAATAGTTATATCATGTCAGGCAGGAGCTGGAAAATACAGAACCTTATAGGACATTGTGGGGAAGAGTCTAGATTTTCATCTAAAAGCATTGGGAAGTCATATAAGCTCTCAAGCAAGGGAGTAGCATCATCTGGTTTATGATTTAAAAGGTTAGTCTGACTAAAAAAAAAGAATTATTAAAAGGGAAGAATTGAATTAAAGAAACCAGCTAAGGGCCTATTTAAATCACCTAACTAGAATTTAATGACTCCAATGATGGCATTGGGGATGAAGAGAAGTGAACAAATTCAAGTACAATGATCATCTTGGTGAAGAATTGAATGGACGGTAAAGAAAAGAGGACGTGGAATGGGTGACTCCTAGATCTGGGTCCTAAACAACTAGGAGGATGAAGGCGCCATTTACTGAGATGGAGAAGACTGGGCAGAAATAAGTTTGACCAAGCTAAGCATGAAGAATGCCCTTTTGAGTACATTAAATCTATTAGATAGACAAGTAGAAATAGCAAGTTGAGGGGCACCTGGGTGGCTTTGTCAGTTAAGCATCTGACTCTTGATTTTGGCTCAGGTCATGATCTCATTGTTCGTGAGATCCAGTCCAGGGAATTCTCTCTCTCCCTCTCTCTCTCTGCCCCTCCTCTGCTTGTATGCACATGCTCTCCCTCTCTCTCTCTCAAAATAAATAAATAAACATAAAAAATGTTTAAAAGAAAGGGCAAGTTGCATGTTGGATATATAATAAACCTAGAGCTTAGGGAAGAGATAGGGGGTAGGTAAATAAAATTGAAAGCCACTGGCATCTAGATGTCACTTACAGCCTTTAGAATGAAAGAGGTCATATGGGGAAGGAGCTTAGACAGAAAGGATAATGCCCAGGACAGAGCTTGTGGGGTCCTCCAGCACTCAGAGGGGTGCAAGAGGAGGCAGAACCAGCAAAGAAGACCATGAAATGCCAGCTGGCTCAGGGAAAATGAAAAGAATGTGCTGCCATGAAAGCTGGGAGATGATAGTGTGCCAATCAAAGGGGATGACCAATGGGGGCAATGAACATATTTCTGTGCCTCTGTTCAAATCTTTTAGTAGGACAATATCCTAAACATGAAATTGCTTGATTAAAGGCTATAAATATATTAAAAATTTAGTCGATATTGCCAAGCTTTCTTCCATAAAACTTGAATTATGTGCAGATAAGATAATGACTTTTCTAAAAATAAACTTCTTATTAAAGTATAACATAATACAGAAATGTAAATAACTCATAAACTTACAGCATTAAAATTCCACAAAGCTAACAGACCCATATATCCAGCACCAGATGAAGAAACAGTATTACTAACTCTCAGAAGTCCTTCTCCTACTGTCTCAGTCACTACCCCCATCAAGGTAACCACTAACTTAACTTCTAACACCATAATTAGCTTTGCCACTTTTTGAGCTTTATATAAATGGAACCATACAGCATGTGACTCTTTTGTGGCTGCTTTATTAAACCTTATGCTTGTGATAGTTTCCATATTGTTGCATATAGTGACAATTTTTTTATTCTGTTGTCTCCCATTGTCTTCTGTTGTCTTCAATGTATTTGTCCACTCAAATGTTGATGATACTGCATTGTTTTCCAAATTTACGCTATTACAAATAGTGTTGCTAAGAATATTTTTGTACATCTACTTTGGTGGACATATATGCAAATTTCTTTTTGCTGGCCATAGGGTATGCTTATTTCCAAATTTATTTAATACTACTAAATTATTTGTCTACCAACAGTTTATGAGAGTTCTAATTATCCATATCCTTGTCAACACTTGATTTCATCAGCCTTTTTCATTTTAGCCATTCCAGTAGTATGAAGCAGTTTCTCATTTCAATTGTTTTCTGTTTTGGTTTTTGGGTTTTTTTTTGGTTTTTTTTTGCACTTCCCTGATGACTAATGAGGTTAAATATCTTTAAAACATATATGTTTTCTAAGGAGTCTACTCCTGAAATCATTGTTGCACTATATACTAATTTGGATGTAAATTTAAAAAAGTAAAAAATTAAAATTAAAAAACCATATATATTTTAATTTTAGAGACAGAGTGTGAGACTGGGAGTGGGGGAGAGGGCCAGAGGGACAGAGAGAGTGTTTTTTTAAATGTTTTATTTGTTTATTTTTGAGAGAGACACATAGAGAGAGGAGCAGAGAGAGAGGGAGAAAAAGAATCTCAAGCAATGCTTGGGAGCTGTCAGCACAGAGCTGGACACAGGGCTTGATTCCATGAACTGTGAAGTCGTGACCTAAACTGAAATCAAAAATTGGATGCTCAACTGACTGGGCCACCCAGGTGCCGAGAGAGAGAGAGAGAGAGAGAGAGAGAGGGAGAATTTTAAGCAGGCTCCACACTCAGCATGGACCCTGACATGGAGCTCCATCACACAACCCTGGGTCATGACCTGAGTTGAAATCAAGAGTTGGTCGCTCAACTGACTGAGCCACTCAGGGACCTCAAGTATCTTTAATATACTTATTGGCCATTTGTATATTTTCTTTTGGGAAGTGCCTGTGTAAGTCTCTTGTACGTTTTTCTATTGAGTTGGCTTATTATTTTTTATCATTAATTTATTGATTTGCATATGAACTTTTTGTAAGTTTGATATGCTGAAAAAAATCTTCTCCCACTCTGTTCTTTGCTTTTTCGTTTTCTTAATAATATCCTTTGACGAAGTTTGTAATTTTAATGTAGTCAAAACTTTTAAGTATTCCTTTATTGCTAGTGCTTTCTGGGTCCTATTTAAAACATCTTTCACCCAAGTTTCTTCTAGGAATTTTTCAGTTTCAGGTCTGATGTTTAAGTTTATAATCCATTTTGAGTTGATTTGTGTATTTTTGTGTATAGTGCAAATAAAGGGTCAAGATACACTTTTTTTTAATGGATACCTGATTGAACTAGTGTCATTTATTGAAAAGATCATACTTTTCCCTCTGCTCTGCAGTGTCATTTTGTCACAAATGGGGCCATTATGTATTGGGTGACATATACGTGTAGCTGTTTCTGGAACTCCATTCTGTTCTGTGACTTATTTGTTTATACTTGCTGCAGAACCACACTGTCATAATTTTGTTAGCTTTACAGTAAGTGTTGATATCTGGCAGTGGAAGTCTCCCGGCTTTGCTCTTCCTTTTAAAGACTATCGGTAATTTTTGGCTTCCTGTATTTCATACACATGTTAAAGTCAGCTTGTTATTCTCTTACACACATGCACGTCCCTGTTGGAATTTTTATTGTGATTGTACTGAGATCAATTTGGGAGAAAACTGACACCAAGTCTGCCAATCCATGACGATGGAGTAATGAATATGATAATATGATAATATGATAATACTCAATAAAGATTTTAGTCAAGGGCAGCTTTTGTGAGAAATTGGTCAATGCTTTCTTTGTGATCTTTTTTGTTTTAAGTGGAAAGAAATGTTTCCCAAGGTTTACCTGATTACTAAGAAGGTGCACTTGCAAAAATATTAATCCACTCATTTAAGGTTGGTCTTTAATAAACCAGTGAAAACAAGGGGAATTTCACCAAAACTCAAATCATAAGGGTTAGTCTGTAGCTCTTCTTTCTGGCAATAGCTAGCCACCAGGAAGTTGCATATGAACATATTCAGAAAAAAAGAGCTTTTGTTTTGCACCTGTACCCTCCTTCCTGCCTTCCAACTTAACACATGACTATGCTGATGGTTCTTCCCCACCATTATGCCCATACATTCAGCAGACCATAGAAAGCTTTGTGTTTTTCCAGATGATACTCTTTATTAATAATTAACAATAATGTTTCTTATGAATCATTTCACTCTTTTTAAAATGTTTCACTGACTAGCAAAGTCAGCTTCTACAAGACAATTAGGTTTATACACGGTTTTATTATTCAAATGTTCTGGAAACATGTTCTCTGTGTATACTCAGTACTCACTAGATTTTTTAAACATCAAATGGCAGGCATTCCCATTTCATACACAAGAAAAGGCTTAAGGAATTTATTATAATTTCAGTTTATAATTTTTCCTACTGTATCTGATTATATGTCTGCCTTAAAATTCACCCATGGTAAAAAAATGATTGATAAAAATGTTGTTCATGATTAAATATTTAAAACAATTATATATAAATGCTGTCATTTATGACTGATTATCATCAGAAACTTTATCTTTGTTATTTCAAAAATCAGTTCTTAGTGTGTTTCTATTCGAGACCCAATTTAATCTAGGAAATTTACTTCAGCAATCTCAGGATAAATTCTGAAAAAGTTTAAACATTTCACATTTTTGGTCTCAAATCTTCTCAGTTTTTTCCCACATTCTCTGGGTATGCTCTACATTTCCACTCCTTGGCTAACTCTCAAGATTTCTAACAAGGTAACAACAGAAATCCCAGAATTTGTGTACAAAACTTCATGCTTCCAAGATTTCCTACGTGGATATAAATCTTTTCTCCACAGGGTTCACAAAACTCAATAGAAATTTAATTATCCTTCACACCATAGCCATAAGGGTAAAAAATGAGATGAAGTTCAGACCCAAACAGAACAAAACAATAAAAATTAAACATAACCTTCAATACAAATATGTTCCCCAAGTGTTAAAAGAAAAGCTTTTAAGTCATGTTGGAATTAATCATTCATATTATTATGTAGCCTAAGAAATATTTGTAATGTGTATATATGTATATACTACACATATATACCATGTGTGTGTATATATATGTATATACATACATATATGTGTGTGTGTATGTATGTGTGTGTGTGTGTGTGTGTGTGTGTACAAGCTAAGTACTACCAAAAAGCATATACGACGGTCCTTAGGAAGACACCTGGCATTTAGAGAAACATACATCCTGCTTTTAAAAGGGAGTTCTAAATAGAACCAACTAGTCAAACTGTAGCACATATAATTAAAAAAGAGAAAGTATTATTTATTTATTTTCACAAGTACAATTTTGGAGGCAGATAGAATTACTCTTTCAAGATCTTCTAATGCTCAGGGGTGGTTCTAAGTCATATCTGCACTGGTGTATCCAATGCCATTGTCAACATATATCAAGCTGCCTCATGAATCAGTTGAGACTTTTTGGTTATTTTCCATTTGACAATGCAAACTAAAATGCTGTGTGCAGCTGTTTGATCCAAGATCATCAGGAGGCCATGTGCTGTCAGAATCTGTGAACATTGGTTTCCACAGGAACCAGAACATTTTCCAACACATTGTAGGCTACCATTTTTTTCCCTCAACTATAAAGCAATTTTTCTAATAGGAATGTACTACATATACACATGTTACCTTTGAAACTGTCTGCTCTTTGAGAAAGAAAAAATGTTTTCAGTCTTCTAAAAATTAAAAAATTTTATGATCATGGTCCATAAACCCAGAAGCAGAAAGGAAATGCTGTAATTATTTAGTTAGTATTGACAAAACTTACTGCTTGAAATACAACTCAGAGCATTAATTACATATCTAATAGGTTAAAAGAAACAAGCAGTAAAAATAGTAAACTGGAAAATTCTCTGTCAGAAGAAATTTGGTTCAGAAAACTTACCAAATATTAAATATGATTTTTCTTGATAACTTTTTCCAATACCCTCTTCCTCTTTTATTTTATAATTTTTAAGGGTTTAAGTCATTATATTTTAAATACAGAATTAAAAAATCAGGACATTAAGACAGAACTGGTAGGTAAAAAAAATCTTTTAACTTTGAGACCATTGAGCCATGGCTGTAGAGTTGAAAGGAACTTGAATCTCCAGACTCATTTTCCTTTTTTCAAAAATGAAGAAACTGAGCTAGCCTTAAGTGGCTATTAGGGTTATTGAGTGGCTAGCCCTAAGTCACCCTGTCATTTGATAGTATAACCAGGACAGTACAGATCCGCCTTATACATACTTGTACACATGATCTTGGTGATGCCGGAGTGTTCCAATGGCAGCATTGGAATTCTGTTCCCCAATACCACTGTCACGGTGCCCAGTAAAATTTTCCCACAATTATGCTGAAATAGTATTCTGCTCTTTAGACAGTGTTTTTCATAAGTCAGAAATTGTGAGTTCTGCTAAATCATGTACACTTGTGTTCCAAATGTTTGTTTTTAAGTAGCTTATTGTCTTCTATGGGGAAATGAATGCCCTTACCCTCTCCTATCTCTGAGTCACTGAACATGCCCACTCAAGAATGCTCACAAACCATGCCTGTCTTATTCAATACTCTAGGACTTGCTAATGATGTTAAGCCCCTATAGACTAATCCTTCCTCACTCCTTCCTTCTCCTCATTCCAGTACTTCCTTCCCCATCCCTCCTTTCTGTCTGCCTCTCTAAATAATATGTGTCCTTTCTTTAATGCAATTTAAAATTATTATGCCAAATATCCATCATTTAAGATTTCTTTAGTTGCAATTAATTAAAAGCCAAACTAATGGTGACTTAAATCATAAGGACATCTAAAATTTACCTTAGACAGAAGTTGGGAAGTAGGACTGTGCCTAGGAAGCAACAGATTGAATAAAACCCAAAGTGGTTTTATGGTTTCTGGTGGCAGAAACAATTCTCATTGCTGTCAACCTAGGCTGAGTTAGTAATTAAAAACACCTAGCTGACATGGAGAACATGTGGACAGAAGAAACCAGCTGGCAGATCATTTCAGAATTGGAGATGACATATACCAACCTGTTAAGTATTATAAAGGACTTTGCAACAGCTAGGTCCCGAGGAATAACAGGCAACAAATTTGTTTTCTGTGAAAATCAGATGAAGTATTGGGCAGAAAAGGACTGCAACTTTAATGAGTTACTTTTATTCATTCATCACACATTATATTACTACCTGCTATCTTCCAGCCAATCTAGCCACAGGAGCTCAGGATATTGACTAAAGACTATTCTTGTCCTCAAGTTCATACTCTGGTTGAAAAGGCAGACATATAAATACAATTTCAAGTGATGATTGTTCTAAGGAATATATATGCAAGTTATGAAAACCACCAGAGAGCAAGTAATTTTGCCTGAGAGTACCACTGCGGGGGTGACTTTTAAACAGGGGAAGGCCAGAAGAACACATGAGGAATATGAATACAGTGGTATGAAAGAATGCGGCATTTTCAGTGAATAATGAGAAGATTTATGTAGCTGGAATGTGTCAAACACATGGTAAGACTGGAGATGGGAAACTGAATCTAAATAAGATGGGTTAGTTCATGTATGTCTGAGGATTTTCAAGGTCAGAGGAGAAGGTGATTAAAGGATTAAGAGAATAGATAAGGATACAAGTGAGCATAATTAAACAATAACAGTGGGTACAGATACGGGGAAAGTGCCATCAAATACAGGGTGGGAAGGGTTGGGGGAACTCAAGGTTGCAGGTGTTGAGAAGTTCAAAGAGTGGTTTTGGGATAGTTAACTGTGTGAGGAGTAGTTCCCATAGATTTGTTCAAAGGGTAGAATTTCAAAGTTTGAGATTTTGAATTTGAAGCAGTCCCAGGGGATACGAGCTAGTCCATGACCTTGAGGACCAAAGTCACCGGACTACAAGAGCTCTCACATGAGACAAGGGCAATAGAGGAGTTGTCCACACAAACTTTGAAATTACTCTTTTATGTTGGGCTCCCCTTGAAGTAGATCCTGAAACAAGGATTTGAGTGCAAGAAGCCTATGTGGCAGGTGATCCCAGAAAGCAGTGGTAGGAGAAT
Organism: Panthera uncia; assembly: GCF_023721935.1. Lineage (NCBI taxonomy): Eukaryota > Metazoa > Chordata > Mammalia > Carnivora > Felidae > Panthera > Panthera uncia. Next base: position 6,027 of record NW_026059572.1, on the reverse strand, counting down.
GGAAGAGTGACAGAGAAAAAGAAGAAAGCCAATATTAGTGTGTATTATTGAGCAGGTTACCGCAGTGGGCAACTGGGGCTGAATCCTTCTGGGTAATTCTGGGATAGAGCACAGAGCACCTGTCCCTCTAGTGGTTAAAAAAAAAAAGTTGGGGCATTTCTCATCCAAGCTCCTTTTTGTCTTTGGTGGAGGGACTTTCCAGCACTAACTTCCTGGCATTTCTGGCTCCAGGTAAGAGTCACAGGACCTTGTAGCAAAAACATTACAGTGGAGATTAGAACAGTGAGTGCCAAGGGATAGAGTTGTGGCACTGACAGCATCTACTGTGTTTACCTAGGATTGTTTTGGGAGTGGAGTCAGAGAGACACTGTTTAAGCTGGGCACCAGAACCCTCAGTGAAGTTGTGTGAGCAACATAGAAGCTAGGAGATGCAACAAGAGGCTGGAGAGAAAGTGCGGTTACAAAGCACCAATCAAAGAACTGCTGGAAAATATTGAAAATGCTTGGTGAGAGAGCTGGGGTCCCTACTAAAAATTCCACTTGGTCGGGGGCTTCTGGGTATGATGACAATTGAAGGTAGTACACTTTTGGATGACATGTTTTTATAAAAGTATGTCATGAAGTTGAAGGCCTACTGCTTTGCTGTCAACTGATGTTAATTGATGTTAACAAGTCAGTAGAGCCTCCTTCTCAGAGCTATCAGGAACTAACTCGAGTAGTTCTATTTTTAATTTTTTGAGGAATCTCCATACTGTTTTCCAGAGTGGCTGCACCAGTTTGCCTTCCCAACAGTGCAAGAGTCCCCTTTTTCCTCATCCTCACCAACGTCTGTTGTTTCCTGAGTTGCTAATTTTGGCCATTCTGACAGGTGTGAGGTGGTATCTTATTGTGGTTTTGATCTGTATTTCCCTGATGATGAGCAATGTTGAGCATCATTTCATGTATCTGTTTGTCATCTAGATGTCTTCTTTGGAAAATTGTCTATTCATGACTTCTGCCCATTTGGGCTACAATGCAGCAATTGCAGTACTAGGTATTTATCCAAAGGATGCAGAACTGCTGATTTGAAGGGGCACATGCACCCAATGTTTATAACAGCTCTATCAACAATAGCCAAATTATGGAAAGAGCCCAAATGTCTATCGACAGATGAATGCATAAAGAAAATGTGGTGTATCCATACAATGGAATATTACTCAGTGATCAAAAAGAATGAAATCTTGCTATTTGCAACAACATGGATGGAACTAGAGTGTATTATGCTAAGTAAATAAGTCAGAGAAAGACAAATAATATGATTTCACTCATATGTATAATTTAAGAAACACAACAGATGAACATAGGGGAAGGGAAAGAAAAATAAGATAAAAAACAGAGAGGGAGGCAAACCATAAGGGACTTAAATACAGGGAACAAACTGAGGGCTGCTGGAGGAGAGGCAGGTCGGGGGATGGGCTAAATGCGTGATAAGCATTAAGGAGGGCACAGGTGTTGTATGTAAGTGATAAATCACTGGTACTCCTGAAACCAATACTACACTGTATGTTAACTAATTTGAATTTAAATAAATAAATGTTTAAAAAGTGGTATAAAATTCCAAGCACAAAATATGTGGGTCACAGGGATAAAAAGTATAGCATAGGGAATACAGTCAGTAATACTGTAATAACTTTGTATGGTGACAGACAGTAACTACACTTATTGTGCTGAGCATTTTGTAATGTATATAATTTTCAGATTACTATCTTATACACCTGAAACTAATATAATATTACATGTCAACTATACTTCAATTAAAAATAATTTTTTTTAAATTGTGAGTTTCTAGGGGAGCCTGGGTGGCTCAGTCGGTTAAGCGTCCGACTTCGGCTCAGGTCACGATCTCATGGTCCGTGAGTTCGAGCCCCGCGTCGGGCTCTGGGCCAATGGCTCAGAGCCTGGAGCCTGCTTCCGATTCTGTGTCTCCCTCTCTCTCTGCCTCTCCCCCGTTCATGCTCTGTCTCTCTCTGTCTCAAAAATAAATAAACGTTAAAAAAATAAATAAATAAATTGTGAGTTTCTAAAAAAAACAAAAAACAAAAACAAAAGAACTAGCTTGAACAAGATGGCTTTAAGAGCATCATCTCCTAAAGCATACCCTCCAGCCCCAACTTTGCTTGATTTCTCTCCTGCTTAGAGACTCAGTCCCAGGAATGCAGTACTTACCATCAAGGAACATCACAGGGGGCCCCCTCACGTAACCACCTCCCATATGCCTATTAGACCCTTGTTGAATTAAAAAAAGACTCCACAGTTTGCTCATGGTTGCCCTTATGTCTGAGGAACTGAACTCTCCTTTGGTGATGGAGGAATCTTCTAGAACCTCTGCATTTGACTCATCTTTCTTTTAATGTGGGTTACTCATCCTCTTTTCTTATCATTTACAATTTTGAGCCATCAATCCCAGATCATAGCTTTTAATGGGCTAGTAGCATATTTTGGTAATCTCTGAGTTACAAAGGTGTCGTGTTCTTTAGTGGACTATGTAGAAGTTGGGATTTCATCTATCAATCCAATGTAATTCTATTTTTAAATACTGTGATTTTATCTACCAAAATTCTATCAAATTTATCTGCCCCCAAATTCCCAAACTAAGCTCCATAATTGTTTCTTCATATCCTAACATCGTATATGTGTATGCTTATTATTTAATTTTATTATTTAATAAAAATGTACAATACAATGCCACCTACTTATCTCCTACTGTGTTGATGGATGTCGGTGGCTGTACCTTTATCACTTATTTCCAAACCCTTTTCTCAACAGCAAAAGCAAACATTTAAAGAAATATTCTCTCTCTTGTGTCACAAGAAGCTTTTAGTAGGTGGTCTTTTATGTTAAGGACACAAAAGTAAGAAACATGCATTTACAATAGAAAGCTTAATAAGCGAGAGAAAGCAGAGAAGGCTGTATTATTCCAAATTCTCACTACACACAAGTGACGAAAGCTTCTGCATCTGACTAACTCCTGTTCTTTCTCAAAGATGCCTATGTAACAACATACATCGGGAGCTTGGCAAGGTAATACATAACTACATATATTTCAAAAATTACATTCTAATTATAAGATGTGTATAATCTTCTGTTTTACATCAAACCACTAACTACATAACAATGATACTTTCTATTTATTTATAGAAATTGGGTGGTGGATGCAGGTGCTTATTGTGTGCTGTCTGGCAACCTAAGCGTTAGTAATATTTGCGTTAAGAAGTGAAATCAAGGAGAGAATACTTACGCTGGAAAAGTGAAATTCTAACCTGGTCTAAAGCACAGTCACTCCTAAAAATGCAAATGATGTTCTTCATCAATTTTTATGATAAGTATTCTTAAATACCAAATAGCATATGCTTTACTAGCAATGGGGTCCCCCGAGAGCTTGTAATTTTTATTCGTGGTTCTACTTCAGGAATAAAGTTGTCTCTTTAATTCACCTACCAGTCATAATAGACACAATGTGTCACACTCTCAACTAAATCTCTGAGCAACAAAAAACTCCTTACAATAGCTCGTGAGAGTATACGGGACTGCAAACACTGGATAGGTAGGCATCTGGATCGCATGTTTAGGAGACAGAGCCCAGTTTTCTTGTGAAGTCTTGCTCAGCTTCCTTGGTACTACCAGTTCTATCGTTTTGGGCTGCAGAAGGCTGTTGGTAGCTTTATAGATCCCCTGAAGTCCACTGCTTATCTGAGCATTCAGAAAAGTATACTCTACCTACTTCTAGGTTCATCTTTGACCTATGATGTCTTGGCACTAAGAATTGTTTGCATTTATTCATTCATTAATGTTAATCTTTAATAATCGAATTGTAGCCATTATAACACATATGCCTAAAATGCTGGCATAAGAGACTCCACATCTAGTCATATGCAATAGGGTCCTCATTTTCCCTATTTTTAGAGGTAAAATCTTAGAAGTGGAGAACAATGGCTCACAATAAATTAGGAGGGTCTTAGCCAAGGTAGCATCATTTTCATTCTTGCAGTCACTAAAGGCCACTCTTGGATTCATGCAGCTTCTCGACGTCAGTGCTATTGACATTTGGGGCCACACAATTCTTTGCTGTGGGGGCTGTCCTGGACATTGTAGGATGGTTAGCAGCATCCCTGGGCTCTACCCTGTAGATAACAGCAGCTGTCCCAAATCATGACAGAAATGTCCCCAAGGGGGGACATTTGTCCAGTTAAGGACAACTGGATTAATGAGAAGGTAGAAGGATGCTACTCTTTTCACGTAAGTAATAAAACACACAGAGTTCCTGCAGGAAAATAAACTCATGCGGCAGAAAGCAAATTTGGCCTTTTTATTAGTTGTCCTAAATACCCTCAGGCCATGTTCTAGATTGCTGCTTAGATGTTGACAGTGAAGTTCATTTTCTCAGTAAAAGGGGAAAAAAACCCACTGAAATGATATAGGATATGAGGCTGCCCCACTGTCAACTGTAGGAATAATTATGAATGTGGCCATATTAGTTAATAATCTACAAGATATTCTAGAAATTTTTGGGGGTAGGACCCATTCAACATTCAATATGTTTAAAAATTCTAAATAATCCCTACTTGTTTAAAATTAGAGTAATTCTATAGTTTTGCTTTTCTATATAATGATCGAAATCCATCAACCATAGACCTAATCTAATTGAGTAATTTATTTTTTTTTTAAGCAGGAAATAGGCACTGGGTGGTTTGTTTCCTTGAACATTCCCTGCAAAGTCATATGCTGCGGTATCTATTGTCTCTGCCTGCAATTGTGCTACCAGTTAAGGTCACTTCAATGTGACTAGAAATGGAGGAATTTTGCCATGGACAGTTGAAACAGTATTTTTTTCGTAGCCTTTTCCCTCCATCTCTTCCTCCCTCCCCCCAGTATTCAAACATATGCTCAGTACTTTCAGGAAGGAAGGAGAGCTACCCAGGAGGTATAAAATGAGCGTGATTCAAATGTTTTGTCAGCTGGAGTCCTAGCCAGCAACCAATTTTCACAAACCCTTGTACGTTATTCAAATTATCATAATATTATTCAAATAATCATAACACAGCATTGGGTCTTTGACCTATTAATTATCCTTTCATCCATTCCCTCCCTGCTGCCAAGTTAATTAGTCAGATGGTGGGGTCTCTGCTTTATGTACATTATCTCAACCACAGAGAGCCACAAAGTTGTGTCAGGAACTGCAGTTAGAGTCATCCTTTTCCATCCTAATAATCATGTATGCAAATTATTTTTTAATCTTTTTGCTCTTACTAATAGCCTTCCTATTCAGAGGAGAGAAGGCTTCCCTCCACTCCTTTTCCACTGTCTGTGTGTAGCTGTTTTTAAGAAGAAATGAGTGGCAGCCAGCCCCACCAGCCTAGACTACATTCTTGCCCTAGTTTTTTCTCTCCTTGAAATAGAGGAAAGCACTTGTTAGACATGTGGAATTCTCTTTACCCCGTCCTTTGTGCCCCAAAGCCGTGATTGAGTGTTCTTGATTGGCACCGACGGTGGGCTACAGTCCTGTCCCCTGCCACGCCAACACCACCCGGCTCATCATTCAGAAACCTAATCCTCAGCAGTTCAGAGTGGCTTCCCGAAATTCCTTTCTTGTGTACTAGTCGAGTTGACTCCATGACATCAGTCTCAGTAAGTAAACATGAAGCCACATATTTCATGTCAGAAATGCCATGAGGGTGCTAATTTTTTTTTTATGTATCTCTGAACAAACTGAATGGATTTTCTTTTTTTATTTTTTAAGAATACAAGAGTCCCCTTCAGATTGGTAAGGGAGATTATTTTTATAAATGCAAGATTGAAATTAGCATAGTTTTCTTTTCCATTCTATCAGTGAAAGTTGAGACAGGAAAACAGAAACTACTCTAGATATTTTCAAATAGAGGAAATTGGATGTAATGAATGAGTGACACAGTGATGGAAAAGCTAAGAAGCCAAATAAGGAATGCAGGCGACCCAGAGATTAGCAGCAGCAGGAAGCCACAAGCACAGCTA
>NW_026059571.1:0-48201 GCF_023721935.1 Panthera uncia | reverse complement strand
TCCAGATTTTTATTTTCCAATATACGCAATTGTAAATCACTTAGCTCCAAAACCTCATTGGAATTCTAACTGGAATTGCATACATCTTCTGATTCACAGAATCAGAATGTATTTCCATTTGTCTTCTTTTATGCTTTTTAAAATACAGTTTTCTTCATATAGGATTTGTACCATTCCAACAACATTTTATAGGTTTCTTTTTTTGTAAATGGAATTTAAAAATGTTCTTTTTCTACCTGGTTACTATTAGTATAGAGAGAAGTGATTGATTTTTATTAGCCCTTTATTTCATTTATTATTTGCAAGCATTTATTAATTGACCCTTTTTTGAGGTCTGTTTCCTGTTTTGAAGCACAAGATAGATTATGTTTACCTTACTTACTATTTTATTCCCATTTCAGCAGGTTTGATGAATAAATGAATGAATAAACTTCTTTTAAAAAGAGTTGGAGAGGAGATTCATAATTTTCTCTACTTTCTCTTTTCTGTTTATTATAAATGTGTTTCTAACACATACCAAACACTCAACATCCTTGGATTACTGCTGTCAATAAATTGAGAAGATTGTTCAGTCTCTTCCTTATTAAAAACGACTTTGTTGGGCACCTGGGTGGCTCAGTCTGTTAAGTATCTGACTTTGGTTCAGGTCATGATCTCGTGGGTTTAAGCCCCACGTCAGGCTCTGTCCTGACAGCTCAGAGCCTGGAACCTGCTTTGGATTCTGTGTCTCCCTCCCTTTCCATCCCTCTCTGGCTCACTCTGTCTGTGTCTCTGTTAAAGATTAAAACAAACAAACAAACAAACAAACAAAACACACACACATTAAATAAATAAATAAATAAAACAACTTTATTGATGTATATATTTTGTATATCATAAAAATCACTCATTTCAAGTGCACAATTAAATGACTTTTGGCAAATTTATTGAGTGGTACAATTGTTACTATAAATCAGATTTAAAACATTTTGATCCTCCTAATAAGATCCCTCATGCCCATTTATAATTAATCTCTCTTTCTACCCCCACTCCCAGCCCCAAGCAACTACTCATCTATTTTTTTTTCAATGGATTTGCTTATTCTGGATATTTCATATGAATGGGATCATATAATATGTGGCCTTTTGTGACTAGGCTCTTTCACTTAGTATAATGTTGCTAAGGCTCATTCATATTGTAGCATGTATTAATATTTCATTCCTTTGTTGCTAAATAATATTCTATTGTATGATATACCACATTTTATCTATCTATTCATTAGTAACTATACATAGATTATTTCTACTTCTTGGTTATTATAAATAATGCTGGTGTGAACTCTACATGCAAACCTTTGTGCGGATATATGTTTTCATTTTTCTTGGGTAGCATCTAGGAGTGGAATTGCAGGTTCATTTACTGTATTTGAGAAAATGCCAAACTGTTTCCCCAAGTGACGAGACCATTTTATATTCATAGCAGCAATGTATAAAGTCTCTGTTTCTCCTTCCTTATCTCTTTCTTCCCAATTGATATATGATTGAGATATAGTGTATGTTGAGGTGCAACTTATGTATGATAAAATTCTTAGATTTTAAGTGTGCAATCCAATGAGTTTTGACAAATGTATACATGTGTGTATACCATCACTATGTCAATCAAGATAAGGAACATTGCCATCACTCTAGAAAGTCCCCATGCCAGTTGCCCCTCAGATGTAATTGCTGTTTTGATTTTCATCATTGTGGATTAGTATAGTCTATTCTAAAATTTCATATAAACCAACTCATACAGATGTGCTCTTTTGTGTTGACTTTTTTCACTTAACATAAGGTTTTTGAATTTCATCAGTGTTGTTTATTCTCAGTAGTTTGTTCCTTTTTATTACTGAGAGTATTTCAGTGTATAAATGTACCATATATTATTTATCCATTTACTTGTTGATAGACATTTGAGTAATTTTTATTTTATGGTTATTAGGAATAAAGCTACAATTGAGCATTCTTATACAAATGTTTTGATGGATATGCTTTTAATTTTCTTATATAAATACCCAAGAATGTAATTGCTAGGTTATAAGGTAGTTATATGTTATCTACCGATTTATACCTGATATTGTCAGCTTATGAAATTTTATAAGAATTCGTTTTTGGAGTGCCTGAGTGGCTCATTTGTTAAGCTCTTGGTGGCTCATTTGTGGCTCTTGGTTTCAGCTCAGGTCATGATTTCACAACTCGTGAGTTTGAGCCTTGTGTCGGGCTCTGCCCTGATGGTGCAGAACCTGCTTGGGATTCTCTACCTCCCTCTTTCTCTGCTACTCCCATGCTTATGCTCTTTCTCTTTCTCTTTCAAAAATAAAAATAAAAAATAAATAAATAAATAAAGCATTTAAAAAATATGTCTTTGATTTTTAAACTTTTTAAAAAGTTTATTTACTTATTTTGAGAGAGAGAGAAGAGTGGGAGGGGCAGAGAAAGGGAGAGACAGAGAGAATCCCAAGTAGGCTCTGCATCATCAGCACAGAGCCTGATATGGGGCTCGAACTCATGAACTGTGAAATCAAGACCTGAGTTGAAATCAAGAGTTGAATGCATAACCAGCTAAGTCACCCAGGTACCCCCTCATGTCTTTGATTTTTAAAGTAATTGTACAGTCTGCTGATGTATGTGTGGGTATATATATATATATATATATATATATATATAGTATATATATGTGTATATATATATAATTTTATATTTTATGCTATTTTACTGATTATTTAATTTTCTTGTATAGAACCTATAAAAAATATTTAACAATGATGGTGATATTTGGCATTGTCGTTTTGTTGCTGATATGAATAGAAATGGGTTTTTAAAAAATGTTTATTTATTTATTTTGAGAGAGAGTGAGGACAAGTGGGAGAGGGGCAGAGAGAGGAAGAGAGAGAGAATCTCAAGCAGGCTCCTTGCTGTCAGCAGAAAGCCTGGTGCAGGGCTCCATCCCACGAACTGTGAGATCATAACCTTGGCCAAAACCAAGAGTTGGACCCTCAACCAACTGAGTCACCCAGGCACGCTGAATAGAAATGGTCTTGATGCATGACCATTTGGTATGATGTTTGCTTTTGGTAAACAGTCTTAAATAAAAAAAAGATAAAATAAAATTAACCATCTTTATCATACTTAAATTGTTGTAAGCTTTCCCTATTTTACTTAGCTACTGAATTTTGCCCAGTACATTGTGGGAATCTCTTAATGTCTTCTTTTACTTCACTTCCTTTTTAAAAAAAATTTTATTATTTTTTTAATGTTTATTTATTTTTGAGAGAGAGGGAGAGAAAGAGAGAGAGAGAGAGAGAGAGAGAGAGAGAGAGAGAGAGGAGAGTGTGTGAGTGTGGGAGGGGCCAAGAGAGAAGGAAACACAGAATCTGAAGCAGGCTTTAGGCTCCAAGCTCTGAGCTCTGAGCACAGAGCCCCGTGCAGGGGCTCAAACTCACCCAGATGAGGTCATGACCTCGAAGTCAGACGCTTAGCCTACTGAGCCACCCAGGCACCCCTACTTTATTTCCTTTTTTTGTTGAGATGATAAATTATGTTTATAGATTTCTTGAACTAATTTAACAATCCTGAAATAAATCTTACAAAAGACCAAAGATAGAAATAGGATTTTATTAAAAAAAATTTTTATGTTTTACTTTTTATATTTGAGAGAGAGAGACAGAGAGCGAGTAGGGGAGGGGCAGAGAGACAGAGACAGAATCTGAAGCAGGCTCCAGGCTCTGAGCCATCAGCCCAGAGCCCGACGCGGGGCTCGAACTCACAGACCGCGAGATGGTGACCTGAGCTGAAGTCGGAGGTAACATTGATACACCACCGTTTATCCATAAGTTTAGCAAAGAGGGTGATGATACTCAGTACTAGTGAATTTTAAGAAAAGAACACACTCCTACTATTTATTGGAGGGAATGTGAATTTCTGTAGGCTTTTGGGAACACTATCTGGCAAATCTTTAAAAAATAATGCATACAATTATTAGATTATATATGTAAGATCTATGATCTAATAGTCATAATCTTGCTTTATGTTGACATAGCCTTATATTTTTCATGAATTTCATGCTGTATAAGAGTTGGATTTTATACTGTGACTGAGTGAGAAAGTCTTTTTTGTTTGTTTGTTTTTTTAACGATTTTATTTTTAAGGAATCTCTGCACCCAACATGGGGCTTGAACTTAAAACCCCAAGATCAAGAGTCACATGTTTCACCAACTAAGCCAGCCAGGTGCCCCAAGCGAGATAGTCTTGTAATCAGAACACTGAGTTCTTTTTTTTTTTTCCTTAAATTTAATTTATTTTGGGGCACCTGGGTGGCTCAGTTGGTTGGGTGTCTGACTTTGGCTCAGGTAATGATCCTACAGCTTGTGAATTCGAGTCCTGTGTGAGGCTCTGTGCTCACAACTCGGAATCTGGAGCCTGCCTTGGATTCTGTGTCTCCCTCTCTCTCTTCCCCTCCCCCTCTCATGTTCAGTCTCTCTCTCTCTCTTTCTCTCTCTCTCTCTCAAAAATAAACATTTAAAAAAATAAAGTTTATTTTTTTATTTTGAGAGACAGAGCATAAGCAGAGGAGGGGCAGAGAGGGGGAGAATCCCAAGCAGGCTCCTCACTGCCAGTGCAGAACCGGATGTGGGGCTTGCACTCATGAAACTGCAAGATCATGGCCTGAGCTGAAACCAAGAGTTGTTTGCCAACTGATTGAGCCACCCAAGTGCCCAGAACATTGAGTTCTTAAGTAATAAGTGTTACCCGTGATTAGCATGTAAATTTGAAATAACATTATAATAACATTCTAATTATCAAGTCATTATTTCAGTGTATGTAAACATCAGGGTTTTTTTTTTCAATGTATGAAATTTATTGTCAAAATGGTTTCCATACAACACCCAGTGCTCATCCCAAAAGGTGCCCTCCTCAATACCCATCACCCACCCTTCTCTCCCTCCCACCCCCCATCAACCCTCAGTTCTCAGTTTTTAACAGTCTCTTATGCTTTGGCTCTCTCCCACTCTAACCTCTTTTTTTTTTCCTTCCCCTCCCCCATGGGTTTCTGTTAAGTTTCTCAGGATCCACATAAGAGTGAAAACATGGTATCTGTCTTTCTCTGTATGGCTTATTCACTTAGCATCACACTCTCCAGTTCCATCCACGTTGCTACAAAGGGCCATATTTCGTTCTTTCTCATTGCCCTGTAGTACTCCATTGTGTATATAAACCACAATTTCTTTATCCATTCATCAGTTGATGGACATTTAGGCTCTTTCCATAATTTGGCTATTGTTGAGAGTGCTGCTATAAACATTGGGGTACAAGTGCCCCTATGCATCAGTACTCCTGTATCCCTTGGGTAAATTCCTAGCAGTGCTATTGCTGGGTCATAGGGTAGGTCTATTTTTAATTTTCTGAGGAATCTCCACACTGTTTTCCAGAGTGGCTGCACCAGTTTGCATTCCCACCAACAGTGCAAGAGGGTTCCCATTTCTCCACATCCTCTCCAGCATCTATAGTCTCCTGATTTGTTCATTTTGGCCCCTCTGACTGGCGTGAGGTGATATCCGAGTGTGGTTTTGATTTGTATTTCCCTGATAAGGAGCGACGTTGAGCATCTTTTCATGTGCCTATTGGCCATCCGGATGTCTTCTTTAGAAAAGTGTCTGTTCATGTTTTCTGCCCATTTCTTCACTGGGTTATTTGTTTTTCGGGTGTGGAGTTTGGTGAGCTCTTTATAGATTTTGGATACTAGCCCTTTGTCCGATATGTCATTTGCAAATATCTTTTCCCATTCCGTTGGTTGCCCTTTAGTTTTGTTGGTTGTTTCCTTTGCTGTGCAGAAGCTTTTTATCTTCATAAGGTCCCAGTAATTCATTTTTGCTTTTAATTCCCTTGCCTTTGTGGATGTGTCGAGTAAGAGATTGCTATGGCTGAGGTCAGAGAGGTCTTTTCCTGCTTTCTCCTCTAGGGTTTTGATGGTTTCCTGTCTCACATTCAGGTCCTTTATCCATTTTGAGTTTATTTTTGTGAATGGTGTGAGAAAGTGGTCTAGTTTCAACCTTCTGCATGTTGCTGTCCAGTTCTCCCAGCACCATTTGCTAAAGAGACTGTCTTTTTTCCATTGGATGTTCTTTCCTGCTTTGTCAAAGATGAGTTGGCCATACGTTTGTGGGTCTAGTTCTGGGGTTTCTATTCTATTCCATCGGTCTATGTGTCTGTTTTTGTGCCAATACCATGCTGTCTTGATGATTACAGCTTTGTAGTAGAGGCTAAAGTCTGGGATTGTGAAGCCTCCTGCTTTGGTCTTCTTCTTCAAAATTACTTTGGCTATTCGGGGCCTTTTGTGGTTCCAACATCAGGGTTTTGTATAGCAACAGAGTAAGGAGTGTGAGTGGCATAAGTATTAAAGAGTGCCATCCTTTAAGAAATTTATAATAAAAAATATATGCTCTTCTAAAATGGGCAGATCCGAGAGTTGATGAGTTATTTGCTTTATAAAAGCAGTCACTGTTGCTTAAGTTATAACCTTAAAGTGTAAAGTTTACTACAAATACATGAAAGTTTTCTTATATTGTATGTTCATGGCTTCTGGCAATAATGCTTTTCAATAGGGAAGAAAAGAAATGCTCTGATTTTCAGAGTTTAACGAGAATAATTTAAAGATAGCATGTGTTCATGATTTTCCCTTACTCTCTTTTTTAAAAATAGTGGAGTTTTTTCTTAAAATGTGCATTTCCCCCAACATACTAGATTTCTATTTATTTAGACTTAACTTATTCAGTAAGAGTAGCATAATGTTTGGATTCAAACTCAAGCTAAATCTTACCTTCTTCAAAATTAATAATGTGTAGCTTTTTTCTACCCATTTTACCCAATAAAATATTTTCACGGTTAAAAAAAAAGATAGGATCTATTCCAAAGAAATAAAATTACCAGGATTCAAATGTATGTATAAAAAGTCAATTTTATATTATATTGTATAATGTCAAGAACTAGAAAAATCTGAAGCCCATCGTATCATGCATTCATGCCATGGAATTTATACAAGTAACAAAAAGAACGAGTTAGATCTTTATCTGTTGATCTTGAGTTTGTTTTTTTGTTTTTGTTTTTTTTAGTGAAATAAGCAAATTGCTGAGAAATGTACATGGTATAATACAAATTTTATCAGGCAGGTAATAACATATATATATTTGTTTATAATCTCATAGGCAAGGGAAGAGATTCAAAAGATGACCACTGGAACACTGACCCTGGTTTCCTGGCTGAGGTGTGGGAATGTCTAAGGAGAAGTGGAAGGAGTTGAGTTAAAAAAAAAAAAAAAAAAAAAGAAACAAACAGGGATAAAAATATATTATTTTGAAAAGAAAAGTATTTTATTTTAGTTTTTAACAATTTTTTTAATATTTGTTTTTGAGAGAGAGAGAGAGAACACAAGCAGGGGAAGGCAGAGAGAAGGAGGGGCAGAGAGAGGGAGACACAGAATCTGAAGCAGGGCCCAGACTGAGCTGTCAGCACAGAGCCTGATGCAGGGCTCGAACTCCTGAACCAGGAGACCATGACCTGAGCCAAAGTCAGATGTTTAACTGACTGAGCCACCCAGGCACCTTGAAAATTATTTTAAAAGAATATAAATATTTATGTAAAATAATATTGCAAAAACTCTTTATAATGATAAAATTTAGAAATAGCACAAATGATTAACTTAATGAAATTATTTACAGCTGTTAACAATAGTGATATACATGTGTTTAGCATGTGTATTAAATGACAATTCAGATTGCAAAAGAGTATATATGCTATGATCTTGTCTACTTTGTGCTAATGGGATGGGTTTTTTTTGTTTATTTTTTTTAGGGAACAAGAGCTGAAGTTATTTTTGGAAGTATGAATTACTAAAGTACTTATAGTCTCTATTACTTAAATTATACTCTGCCTGGAATAGCTGTAATTTCATGAGATTTAGTCATATCTTTAATTAGATAGTAGTCTGATTGAGGGGAGGAATCACTTTTTAAGATTCTATGTGTCACTCTCAGCACTCAGAATAATTCTGATTCATAATTTCAAGAGATCACCATTAAATACAGCCCATATGAGAGAATGAGTTCAGCATTAAAAAGGTCAAACCCTGAGTTTTTAAAAGCAGCAGGCCACAGTCAAACTATTCTTCACTTGGCTGCAGTGCTGGTACCTGCCTGTTGCAAGTAACCAGCTTGATCACAATGCTTGCTGGGACTGAAGCTGAAGTTTCTAGGAAAAGGACAGGAAGGTGAGATAGGACAGGAGACTGATCTGTTTGCCAGGTCAGCAAATTAGTCTCTGATATATGGAAATTAGGATTTGCTTAGAATTTGATTAACTGGTTGCTTTGATTCGAGCTGGAGCCTCTACTCCAGGATCTTCTATCTGGTGGATGGGCCATAGAAGCAAGAATCTCAAAAAAAAAAAGGGGGGGGGAAGGGAACAGGAAGGAAAGGGAAGGATCTTATGTTAATGTTGAAAAGTCAGGTAGGTGGCCACTTGTTGAGTAGTCTCTATAACGGTGTGGAAGTCTGGCAACTGACTGGGTATCTTGGTCCATACTCCCCAGTGCTGATGCAGGGAGTTCCTCTGTCTCTGAGGCTGGCTGTCCTGGCCCACCACAAGTCAGACACCTGGGGGTCCCTCACTTCCGCACCTTCCAGCTGAAGGAATGAGTGATGCATAAGGCTTTTGTATTATACTTTCATTCAAGGGCTTCGCATTTCATTGTAGGGAACTTAGCTGTTCCTTAAACAGCACTCTACTTGTAACAGAGCAGCCACCCTTTTCTACTTCTGGTAGGGCCAGCTTTTGGAGTATGTCAAATATTAACCAAAAGAACAAGATCTACTTTACTTTTCTCTAAGGGCCACCAAAATGTAAATAAATCAGGTTATTCCGCATAGTTGAGGGACCCAGTTTTGCATTTTTCTGTGTAATCTATTTGTGCTTCTGTAGAAACAACAGGCCATGCCTCAGGTGATGAAGCAGTTCTGCGGAGAAACCCATGTACGCCAGATTCCGGATGCCATTCCCACCAGAAACGATGCCAAGAAAATAATTTTATTTTGAATAAATGAGAAAATCAATATCTAGATGAAGTATACATTGCAAAGTAGAAATTTTATATTGTTGGTATATTTATCAATCCATATTAACTCAAGCTGAACTTGACAGAAAAATATCAGTCCCTCCTTAAAATAGATAAAACACATTTTGAGGTAGGTTGTTTTTCTTTCTGTTGTGCTAGCCAGTGTTTAAAATTTAATGGTATAAAAATGTAGGGGAGGAAAAAGTTTTCCTCAACCCTCAACCCTCTTAGGATCCCCGACTGGGTCTGAAAATTAAACTGACCGAGAAAGATTAACAGGAGAAAAGCCTACAAATATTTAACAATAATTTTATATGATATGGGGGCCTTTATAAGGAAATGAAGACCTGAAGAAGCTGTTAAAGCTGAATATTTTTATGCTAAGTTTGATGAAGAGTGGGCATTTGTGGAGACATTTGATAGGTCAGGGAGAATGAGATTAGTGCGGTAAACTGGGAGAGACTTAGCAAGGCCCGTTTGTTCGGATTCTTCTTCTTACTGTCCCTTCGTCGTAGGAGATAAGGATGCCCCTTTCCTCCCTTATAAGGAAGACATCTCTCATATGAAGTTTTAATGACCTGTTTTAAGGGTGAGAGACAGTGAGGAGGGAAGGTCTTTTCTACTTTTGCTATTTTCTCAAAACTCTATCAGTTTAAAATTTTCAGGCTGCCAAGTTGCCATATTTTGAGATAGCATATTCTGAACCTCATCAATAGGTTGAGTGGTAAAAGAATCTAAATTTCTACCTTTTTTGACGTCCAGAGTGCTTATTTTACTACAACTATGAAAACCAGCAAGATGTTTTCCTAGCTATAACACTGTGTTATTTTAAAAAAATTACGTGAAGATTGTATATTAGGCTAATGTTTAATAAATTATGTGGAGGCTGAAGTAATTCATGTCTTTGTAGTGGGAATAAAGGGGACTTAATGTGGGGGATTTCTCCTCATATAAGGCAAAGAAGCAAAGCCCTATTTATCCACTGAGCCCGAGCCCAGACTTGAACATCTTTCCCCTTATGAAGAGGCAGAGCTAGTGAAGTCTACATGTAGACATCAGTGCTCCTGAGCTCTTGGGTCCCATAATTAGCTTTAAAGCTCTGCCCAAAGAACCCTAAGGATTTCTCCCCAGACCTTGCAGTCATCCACTGAGACATGTTTTCTGGGTCTGCTTTTCCTTCTTCCTCTTGGATGAATGTCTTCCTTCCCTTCATGAAGAGTCTCTACTTCACTTAGCCTTTCATCTGGAGGCCAACTCAGATGATTTATAATAGGCACCAGGTACATATTCTACTTATATTCTGGAGTTAGGCCTTTCTCTTGATGTTTTTTCTGGTTACGTTTTTTATTTCTTTATCAGATTTCCAAATACACTGCCCCTTGTGTCCTTCATTCTCTTCTGCAAAGGTTTTTCTAGGCAATATTACCCTAGCTCCACTGGAAGTACATGGCTCCCTTGGGGAACCTAAAATATGGGCATACCTCGGAGATATTGTGGGTTTGGTTCCAGACCACTGCAATAAAGTAAATATTGCAATAAATTGAGTGAAATGAATTTTTTGGTTTCCCAGTGTATATAAAATTAATGTTTGTACTAGACTATAGTCTATTAAGTGTACAATAATATCATATCTAAAACATGATTTAAAATAATTTAAGTTGGGGCACCTGGGTGGCTCAGGTGGTTAAGTGTCTGATTTCAGCTCAGGTCATGATCTCATGGTTCATGGGTTCAGGCCTCACATCGGGCTCTGTGCTGACAGCTCAGAGCCTGGAGCCTGCTTCCGATTCTGTGTCGCCCTCTCTCTCTCTGCTCTACCCCCAGTCATGCTCTGTCTCTCACTCTTTCAAAAATAAATAAACTTTACAAAAATTAAAAAAAAATAAATTTAAGTAATTTAAAAATGATTTCATAATATTGCTAAAAACTGCTAAACATCATCTGAACTTTCAGTAAGTCATAATCTTTTTGCTGGTGGAGAGTCTTGCCTCAATGTTGATGGCTCCTGACTGATCAGGGTATTAAGTGGTTGCTGAAGGTTGGGGTGGCTGTTGCAATTTTTAAAAATAAGATAATGGCAACAATAAAGTTTGCCGTATCAACTGATTCTTTCTTTCATGAATGATTTCTCTGTAGCATGTGATACTGTTTGATACTATTTTACCTACAGAAGTACTTTCAAAATTGGAGTGAATCCTCTCAAACCCTGCCACTGCTTTATCAACTAAGTTAATGTGATATTCTGAATTCTTTGTTGTCACTTCAGCAGTCTTCACAGTGTTTCACCAGGAGTAGATTCCATCTCAAGAAACCACTTTACTCATCCATAAGAAACAACACCTTGTCTTTTAAAGTTTTATTATGAGGGGCACCAGGGTGGCTCAGTTGGTTGAGCGTCTGACTCTTGATTTCAGCTCAAGTCACGATCCCAGGGTCATGGGAATGAGTCCATACGCTGAGTGTGGAGACTCTTTGGGATTCTCTCTCCCTCTCTGCTCCTCTCCCCTGCTTGTACTTTCTAAAAGAAATTATGAGATTGCTACAGTTCAGTCCCATCTTCGGGCTCCTCTTCTAATTCTAGTTCTCTGGCTCTTTCCACCATATCTGCAGTTACTTCCTCCACTGAAGTCTTGAACCCTTCAGAGTCATCCATGTGGCTTGGACTCAATTTCTTCCAAACCCTGTAAATGTCAATCTTTGACCTTCCCATGAATCACAAATGCTTTTAATGGATCTAGAATAGCAAATCCTTTCCAGAAGGATTTAAATATTCCTTTTATGGGCTACACAATGGACGTTATGTTAGCAGATGTGAAAACAACATTAATCTTGTACATCTGTATCAGATCTCTTGCGTAACCAGGTACATCGTCAGCAGACAGTACTATTTTGAAAGGATTCTTTATTTTGGAGCTATAGGTCTTGACAGTGGGCTTAAAATATTCAGCAAACCATGTTGTAAACAGGTGTACTGTCATCCAGGCTTTGTTGTTCCATTTACAGGGAAAAGGTAGAGTAGATTTAGCATAATTCTTTAGGGACCCTAGGATTTTTGGAAATGGGCAGTGAGCATTGGCTTCAACCTAAAGTCACCGGCTGCATTAGCCCCTAAAAAGAGAGCTAGCCTGTCCTTCGAAGCTTTGATACCAGGCATTGACTTTTCCTCTAGCAATGAAAGTCCTAGATGGCATCTTCTTCTAATAGAAGACTATTTCAACTACATTGAAAATCTGTTGTTTGGTGTCACCTTTACTCATTATCTCGGCTAGATCTTTTGGATAACTCGCTGAGGCTTCTACATCAGCACCTGTGGCTTCATCTTGCACTTTTATGTTATGGACACACCTTCTTTTCTTAAATCTCATGTACCAACCTCTGCTAGCTTCACACTTTTTTTCTGTAGCTTCCTCGCCTCTCCCAGCCTTCATGGAATTGAGTAGAAACAGGGCCTAGCTTTGAATTAGGCTCTGGCTTAAGTGAATCTTGTGGCTGGTTTGATCATCTATCCAGACCACTCAAACTTTCTGCATATCAGCAGTAATCTCCCTGTGTTATCATTCGGGTGTTCACGGGTGTTCATGGGAGTAGCCTCAAGAACTTTTCCTTTGCCTTCACAACTTGGCTGTTTGATGCAAAAGACCTGGCTTTTGGCCTATCTCAGCTTTTAACATACCTTCCTCGCTGAGTTTAATCATTTCTAGCTTTTAATTTAAAGTGAGATGTGTGACACTTCCTTTCACTTGAACACTTAACAGCCCATTGTAGGGTTATTAACTGGTCCTAACTTTAATATTGTTGTGTCTTGGGGGAATAGGGAAGCCTGGAGGAGAGGGAGGAAGACCCGGGAACACCAGATTGGTGGAGCAGTCAGAACACACACAACATTTATGGATTAAGTTCACTGTCTTACATGGGTATGGTTGGTGGTGCCCCAAAACAATTACAGTAGATACATCAAAGATCACTGATCACAGATCACCTTAAAGAATATAATAATAATGAAAAAATTTGCCAGAATTACCAAAATGTGACACAGAGACACAAAGTGAACAAATGCTCTTGGGAAAATGTCGCTGATAGACTCGTTTCACACACAAACCTGGGGCGCCCGGGTGGCTCAGTTGGTTGAGTGTCCGACTTCGGCTCAGGTCATGATCTCATGGTTCGTGAGTTTGAGCCCCGCGTCAGGCTCTGTGCTGACAGCTCGGAGCCTGAAACCTGGAGCCTGCTTCAGATTCTGTGTCTCCCTCCCCGTCTCTCTGCCCCATCCCCACTCATGTTGTGTCTCTCTCTGTCTTAAAAATAAATAAAACATTAAAACACACACACACACACACACCCCTTCAGTTTGTAGAAAAAGAAAAACTAGTATCTGCAATGTGCAGTAGATCAAAGTGCAATAAAATGAGGTATGCCTGTAGAGCTTTCCCTTTAATAATTCACAACTCTGGTCTCAGCAGGTTACATTTTCCTCCTAACATTCTGTTTTCTTAGTCCTGGCTTGCCAATTTGAAACTTTATGCCACCTTCCAAAAGATCACCCGTTGTAGACATTCTGTTGAAAATAAAGATTACCCATTTATTGGATGCTTTATTTTGTGACCTATATTATCTCATTTAATCCTTATAATAACATTATTGACTAAGGAGTCTTGGCTTTCTCAGGTTTGTGGAACCAGTCACTCTTCATCCACATGTATTCCAGCTTGTGACAGTTGCCTCCTCTCATATTCTCTGGTGGAAAGATAGATACATATTTAATTTTACTGGAGGTTTAAAGGATTTTCAGGGAGAACTAAAAATACCTATGTTTCCATCTATCTTTACCCAGAAGTTGGAATATTACTTTCTACAGTGAAGTCATGAATTTAGGTATATTTTAGTACTTGGAAAGAAACATAAAAGAACTAAATACGTGTTTATAAAAAAGTTCCACTCTACTAATTTGTCATATTGAATGCCATGGTGTATAGTAATTCTGGCTATAAAACGAAAATTATTTTTAGACTTGATTTTTTTCTCTGATTAATATTTGAAATCCTTAAAAGTTACTGTCAGGAGCCTTTTATTTTGTGCATATAAATGCAGTAAGACAGCTTGTTGGTTATCTTATGCACTTATGTATTATCTTATGAAATATTATATTTTTGCCCATTTCAAGTTCACATAAACTAATGATTCTATCAGAAAACATAATTTTTCACTCACTGGATTTTGGAACATAATTCAGTTTTTTTTTCAGTAACTACTGTTTATAATTGGAATTTACTTGTTATCATTCTAACAGCAAAATACTGGCCTATGTAATTTGAGTGCAATTACGTTTTTCTCTTTATGTCTGCATGTACTTCATCAATTTAGTAAAAGCAATAGCAAAACTTAGAAATTCCTGCACAGCAGATTGCAGAGGAAATATCTGCTGATTTGTCTGCACTGTAAGACCCTGGTTCTGACAGAATTGTGATGGTAATTGCTTAAAGATGTATTCTGTTTACTAAGACTAATGTTGCATCTGTTTTTAATTAGCTGCTACAAATGATAAACTGCCAGTGTATGCTTGTTAGATTTACTTAAATTTATTCTATTCCAAATAAAGGAGAACTTAAAGAATACCAATATAGGACAGAAAACTGCTCATTGTCAATCAAGTTCAGAAAGGTGGTGGTAAATATCTCCATGCATCTTTTTGATTTTATGGGAAGGAGAAAAACTTGACTTCCTGTGGTACAGGCGATTATATCTCGTGTCTGTTGTAGTTTCCTAATTTTTTCGTATATACAAATTACTGTTTTGAGTAGATGATTCATTTCCAAGGACAAGGCTGTCTGCAGTCTCACACTGTCTGCCACTGTGTATAGAAAATGTTTACTGACATAAGGAGATTTGTAGTATTCCTATTCATAAGAGTTTTAAAAGTTGTTTTGAGAAAAAGGGTTGGAAAGGACGGAGAGTTAAAAGTGTTATGATTTATCGTGAAATTTGGTGAATATCATTCACAGTGCTTTATTTATCCAATGGGTTGGAAAAATGTGTGTTAATTTCTTATTTTTTCATAATTTTACAGGCTGTTAAGCCATCTTGCTGTTAGTTTTAAAAGAGCAGTATTGGGGGTGCCTGGCTGGCTCAGTTGGTAGAGCACGTGACTCTCGATCTCAGGGTTGTGAGTTCAAGCCCCACATTGGGTGTAGAGCTTGCTTAAACAGGAAAGGATTATGACATGCTGAAAGATGAGATATGATGGTTTAGCATCTTGGGGCACCTGGCTGGCTCAGTTGGTGGAGGATGTGACTCTCAATTTTGGGGTTGTGGGTTTGAGCCCCATGTCGGGTGTAGAGATAAAACCTTTAAAAAAAAAAGAGCAATGTTGATGATCATAATCAGGACTGTTGAAGAAAGAGGACATTTTAAGTAACTGTAAAGTGTTTAAGTTGTGTTGGTATCTAATGCAGTGCCTTGCAAGGAGAAAACATTTATTGATTTGGTTTCTTGGCATACTGATTCCTTGCTACTGTATGGCCTTGAATAGTCAGTAATTGACTAAGACTAAAATGTTATATGGCAGATGACTGTTTTCCGTCCTAGGTGAGGACCTAATGAGAAGTTGCTTAAAATAGCATCAAAGGAACTTAGACTTCAGAAAAACAAAAGGAGGATAACAGGAATCCTTTTGCAGAGGATTCCTTTTTACCTGAAACTTTGGAAAACAGGTAAATGAATTAGAAAGTTCAATTTTTATAACTTTTGCTTTCTTGATTTTCATTGTTATGTGCAGTTTATGAAATCTAAATTTTCTTCATGAAATGTGTTTTATGGTTTAATAGAACAGTTAGGTCAAGTTAGTTAAGTTACATTGATAGAGTTATATATTAGAATGTCAGCTTTGTTCCTATCAGCTAATTCTGGCAGAACCAATTTGTATTTTTCAACATGATTTGTTGAATTCCAGAAGTTTATTTGTTAGTTGTTACAAACATGGTTTTATATATAAGCTCTGTCCAGATGGAGGTGTTTTTACCTTTGCATGTGCCTGAACTAATAGTGCCAGAGAACAGAGGAGCAGAACTACCCCCAGGTGCCTCGCCCCTTCCATAGCCTTCACTACCTGGCAGGAAAGCAGGGACTTCACGTCTCTAAGCCACTGGTAGAGTCCCTTCCCCAAGACCTAGGAAGGAATATGACAAGTAAAAAAGGCCAAAGTAAAGGTCATACCTAATTTAAATTACTGCTTTTGTCATATTCTCTGCCAGTCACAAGAATGTTTTATTATTAATCACAAACCAAGGAATTGCTATTCTTAATTTATAATGCTTTTTTTTTTAATGTTTATTTACTTTTGAGAGAGCGAGAGAGAGTGTGAGCAGGGGAGGGTCAGAGAGAGAGGGAGACACAGAATCCAAAGCAGGCTCCAGGCTCCAAGCTGTCAGCACAGGGCCCGATGTGGGGCTCAAACTCACAAACCTGAGATCATGACCTGAGCCGAAGTCGGACGCTTAACCAACTGAGCCACCCAGGTGCCCCATAATTTATAATGCTTCTAAAGAGCCGCATCCAGTGCTATGGTTTTGATATTTTAGTAGTCACTTTAGTAGTCACTGAAGCTAAGTTATGCTGTGGTAACAAACCACCCTCAAAGTTTCAGGGGCTTGCAGAGGTTTGTCCCTCACGCTCTACATCTGTTATAGGTAACTAAGACTTATTCCATGTCGTTGCCATTCTGAGACATGAGCCACGGGAGCAGCCCCTCTCTGAGACTTTGCTTATCATTTAGCAGAGGGGGAAAAATCCCACAGTGAAAACCTACAGTGGATCTTAAAGCTTCTGCTTGAAAGTGGCACATGTCATGCCACACACATTTTACAAACCAAGTCACATGGTCACTCTGGGGTGTGCACAGAGGGGCACCGCAGGTCATGCAGCCAAGTCTGGCGTCAGTGTGGCAGAGGTGTATAGTCCTTCCTTGTGGGGCCACCAATAGTTTTGAATAGCGATACCATCTCCTTATAAAATCTTGAGATTCGTCTGTTTGTGTGATGAGGTCTGAATGTTGACTGACTTTTCATGCAAAGACAGCCATCTGTACTCAACCCATCATTTCATTTCTTCTGGGATTTATAGGAAAATAGCCTGTCTCAACCCCTTTACATCTATGTGGGACCAGAAGACTACTTATGGCCAGGGTATTATGGAGAGAAGTGTTGTGTGGCACTTCCAGACCTAGCTCCCAAACATCTAGTAAAATCCCCCCTCCTCTCATTATTGTTGAGGTGAATTCAGGGGAGCCTACTTCTCTAAATCACAGTTCCAAGGGGATGTAGCCAAGAGAACCACCTGACCAGAAACATCTACTTTGAACTATGGGATAGAACAAATGAACCTTTGTTGTCTTAGGACACTAAGATTTCGTAGTTGCTTATTCCTGTGTTACCCTATCCTGACTAATAAAACCTTGCTTTATGGTTTATTTAATGATACTCATTTACTAGGACTATGTACATTCTGTAATAGAGTGGCCAAATAAGACATACTTCCAAAATTGCTGAAAGTATGCATAGATTTCTTTTTTATTTATTAAAATTTTTTTAATGTTTATATAATTTTGAGAAGGAGAGAGATAGAGGTGAGTGGGGGAGGGACAGAGAGAGAGGAAGACACAGAATTCAAAGCAGTCTCCAGGCTCTAAGCTGTCAGCACAGAGCCTGACATGGGGCTCGAACTCAAGAACCATGCTATCATGACCTGAGCCAAAGTTGGACACTTAAGACTGAGCCACCCAGGCGACTCTCTTTTTTTTAAATGTTTATTTATTTTTGATAGACAGAGCACGAGTGGGGGAGGTGCATAGAGAGGGAGACAGAGAATCTGAAGCAAGCTCTAGGCTCCAAGCTATCAGCACAGAGCCCGATGTGGGGCTCGAGCTCACAAACCATGAGATCATGACTTGAGCTGAAGTCGGACACTTAACCGACTGAGCCACTCAGGTGCCCCTGCATAGATTTCTACTGTAGAAATCTAAATATGTGACTAAAGAATTGATTTTTAGATTTTATTTAATTTTTTTAAAGTTTATTAGAGAGAGAGAGTATGTGCAAGCATGTGCGGGGAGGGGCAGAGAGAGTAGTAGAGAGAGACAGCAGGCTCCATGCTGTCAGTGCAGAGCCTGACATGGGGCTCAATCCCATGAATCTTGAGATCATGACCCGAGCCAAAATCAAGCATTGGATGCTTAACTGACTGAGCCACCTAGGCACCTCCAGATTTTATTTAATTGTAATTAATGTAAATGTAAATGTCCACATGGGGCCAATGGCTCCCATATTGGACCACAGAGCTTTAAACAGTAGGAAGCTTTTTGGCTTTTTGATGTATTATAAATCTTTCCACTATTTCATCCATTAAGCATAAAACCAATGTGTTGTCTAAATTAGACACTTACTGAATGACTTATAAAAATGAAGAGCAAAAATTAATCACATTTTTTTTTTTTAAATTTTTTTTTTCAACGTTTTTAATTTATTTTTGGGACAGAGAGAGACAGAGCATGAACGGGGGAGGGGCAGAGAGAGAGGGAGACACAGAATCGGAAACAGGCTCCAGGCTCCGAGCCATCAGCCCAGAGCCTGACGCGGGGTTCGAACTCACGGACCGCGAGATCGTGACCTGGCTGAAGTCGGACGCTTAACCGACTGCACCACCCAGGCGCCCCAATCACATTTTTATATAGTGTTTCATTGGGGACAGTTTTGACATGGGAACACGAGTCAGAGTTCTTTACTAGTACGAGTTGACATGAGGGCCCATGTTAATAGGTTCCAAATATAGTGCAGAAGAACAAATGGTGAAATGGACATTTTTGCCAAAGTATAAGTGTAATCTTTACTGACATAAAATAAATTTAAAATGAGTAAAACTTCATAGTCTTAAGTTTAAAAATTTTTTCACTGTGAAGTATGTAAGATGTGTTGAGTTGATAACTTTGCAAATGCTGTGCCTTTGCCTGAATCTCTGTATTACATTTGTAGAGATGCTTGTGATCCCAGGTACCATTTACAGCTATCATGAAAAACGATCTACATTTCTCTATGTTTAAAGGTCCATTTCAAAGCAGGAGCTGAGCTATGTAATGGAAATAGTATTGGATTCAGAGCAAATATCTATATTCTGTGTTCCACACTCTAACTTGCTATATGAACTTAGGTATGTTATCTAAATTCTCTGGGTCTCAATGTCTTCTACAGTGAACATATGAGCTTAGACTCCTCACCAAATTCTAAAATTCTATGGTTGAACTTCCCTCTATTTCAATCATGTTTTTTCTCCTTAACCATTTGTTATTTATTTACTATTAGAGAGAGGGGGGAAAGCATGCTCAAGTGGGAGAAAAAGGCAGAGAGAGAGAAACCGAGAGACAGAGACAGAGACAGAATCTTAAGCAGGTCCCACGCTTAGCATGGTGCCTGACGTGGGGCTCGATTCCATGACTCTGGGATTATGACCTGAGCTAAAATCAAAGTTGGACTCTCAACCAGGTTGGACTGAGCCACCCTGGAGCCCCTAACCATTTGTTATTTACACATGGAATGGGGCATATTAGAATTGAGCCCACCCGTGTCAACATGACTTAACTCTTTGCTCCAGGAAATTATCTTGCTCAGGAAGATTAGGCAGTAATTTAATAAATAACTTCACTGTTTGCTTTAGAAAATTCTTGCAAATCAATTTATCAGGACAAACACTTTGCTCATCTGGGCAAACAGCTCTCTTAATAGAACGATATATTGTTCATCTGGGCAAACAGTTTGACAAGTATGGAGAACAATGACATTATGCTTTGGGCTCTTTAAAGTGAATCTGCTGTAAATGCTATCTAATTGGGAGAAAATGTCTTAGTATGTGAGTCTAGGTATTTTTCTTGACTAGCATGAGATTCTACATAGTTTGTATATTGCTGAGGTTAATTATATATAACATGGATAGTGAGAACATAGACATTGGGTTAATTATAACAAGGCAGGTGAGCAAAATCAATTTTCTCTGTCAAACATAGTTTACATCTTTATGTAAACAACACTTTGTTTATAAAATACATTCTAAGAAATTCAGTTTCCTATAACAAACATAACATAGTTTTAAGGTTCGAGGTTAAAGCCTTTATAGTTTGCATCTTTTTTTAGTTAAGTAAGCTCTTTGCCCAATGTAGGGCTTGAACTCACAACCCCGAGATCAAGATTCTCATGCTCTACTAAGTCAGCCAAGTGCCCCAACTCTTTATAGTTTGAAATAACATACTACAGAGGTTCCCTGACATTACTTACCCAACATTTAAGAGCTACTTATTAGTTTGACAAGAGGCAGAGCATGTGCAAATTTAAACTTAAAGCAGAAATTTGTGCCTGTTGTTTGAGTATTCTTTGTTCAGTGTGCTCTTAAGACTCCCAAATGAAACTACTTCTCAACTTGTCATATTTTTGATCCTTCCTGAATTCTTTTTTTTTAATTTTTTTAATCTTTATTTATCTTTGAGAGAGAGAGAGAGACAGAGTGAGAGTGAGGGAGGGACAGAATCTGAAGCAGGCTCCAGGCTCTGAGCTGTCAGCACAGAGCCTGATGGGGGGCTCGAACTCATGAACTGTGATATCATGACCTGTGCCAAAGTTGGATGCTTAACTGACTGAGCCACCCAGGCACCCCAATCATTTCCAGATTCTTAAATAACTTCTATCGAAGTTATTTTTCTCAAAATTTCTCACTCAGTACCTTCATTACTCATGTGTTCTCTCTTTAATTTTAACCAAGACTGAATCAAGGTATTTTCAGATTTATACTTTTTATTTCCTCACGAAATGTGGTAGAAAAAGCTTTGTCCTTAGAGTCATAGTTTTACCTTAGGAAATTGAAACATGGATCTGAAAGCAGGTTGTTGAAGATACGGAGTTAGAACTTAGAATGTGCTTTTAAGAAGGAATAACCCTGAGAAGAGCCTGTGACATTACATTTTGTTGTTCTGACATAGCCATTTTGTTGTGGGATCATTTGGTGTGTACTAAAAAGGATACCTTGGTTTTCAGTTGAAAGAAATGGCCAAATAATGTGCAAAGCAGACAACCTTACCTTTCCTGAGCCTCATCCTGGTTGGCTACCTGTTACATTCTCTTTCCCTTCCTGAACTCCTCTTCCCCTACTCCCCACCCTGGCCCTGTGGATACTGGATAATGTTGAATTGGGGATGTGGCATAAGGTGAATTGGAGGGAAGCATGAGATGGGCTAGTGGTTAAATAACATCTGGCAGGCCAACTGCATATAACTAGGCATTAGAAGTTTTCCAGCCACCCTTACTTATCTCAGGAAAAGCCATCAGTCATTAAAAACAAAGCATCTTTTCCTTCCTGAGATTTTACTTATATCTTTAAAAAAATTTTTTTTTAACATTTATTTATTATCGAGAGACAGACACAGAGCATGAGCAGGGGAGGGCCAGAGAGAGGGGGAAATACATACTCTGAAGCAGGCTCCAGGCTGTGAGCTGTCAGCACAGAGCCCAACGCGGGGCTTGAACTCACAGACTGTGAGATTATGACCTGAGCCAAAGTCGGATGCTTAACCCAACTGAGCCACCCAGGCGCCCCTACTTATATCTTTAATGCCTGCATCTCAAATTCCATTCCTCTCATTTCTCCCTAAAGTTTTTTTTTTAAGATTTTATTTTTAAGATGAATACACCCAATGTGAGGCTCAAACTCACAACCCTGAGATTAAGAATCATACCCTCCACTGGCCGAGCCAGCCAGATGCCCCTCATTTCTCCTTAAAGTTAAAGGCACTGATGCAGATTGGAATTGGAGTGGAAATGTTTGGGCTTGTGGGAGAAAAATTCATATTAGCTTTGGTTTGAAGAGAAGAATCTACTTGTGGTTATCATATTATTACAATCAGGCCCGATGGAAGAAACCGAAAAGTCTCGTTTTCTTACTGACTGAGGAATTTAAGGACTTTGCCAAGGATGTTACATATAGAGGGCTGGAGACAGCTTCCTTGACAGCCAATTAGTATGTATAGTTTTGAAGTTTATGACTATATTCCTCAAGAAATAGAATTAGCCTTCTGAAGTCTGGATGTCTCCAGGTAACTTGTTACACATTGGTTGGGACGCTTTTATGATGAAAAGATAGAGAGTAGCCGTAAGTAAGACAGGAAAGAATCTTCACCTGGCACACGGTTAGGATTTGTAGATCTCCAAGTCCTAGGTATTATGGCTGTTCCTAGCCTTCACCTTATCAACTGGCTATGATTGCTTGTCTAACACAAATCTCTGAGTAATAAGCATGCATCATATATTTCTTCCCAGTCCTTATGTATAATGATGAGTTTGGGGAGAGGACCAAATATCCTTAAAGTTCTATAGACATTTTAATAAATATTTGAGAGGAGAATGATTATAGGAGTAATATGTATGTTATAAATGCTCTAAAAATACTGAAAAAAAAAATAATGAGGAGCCTGAACATTCTTCATAGCCAGGGTCGGGGTCAGGGATGAATGTTGCATGACTTGGTAATAAAACCTGCAACTGTGTGCTTTGACAGGCCAGTCTGAATACCCTGCTTGTTAGTCTGTTTCCCCACCCTCTTCTTCCCATCTTCCCTATGCTGGTGGTTGAGAGACACCTCTAGCCTACTTATTTCATGATTTTACTCCTCCCTTTAGTTCTTAGCACCAGGTCTGCTTAGTACTGCGCCAAGGTCTGTTTTTCTTAAAATGCCCCCTCACTCTCATGGCTTCTGATGGTCTGTAAGTAAGTACCATCTATCTCCTTCCTTCTCCCTCAAGGCTTTTTGTGAAACCAGTCACCCTCAACTGGAAGCTTTTTCCACTTCCTTCTTGCCTGTTCACTATCAGTGGTTCCCTTTAAGACCAACATCATAAAGGAGCCTTTAGGTCTGGGCTCTGGTTTCATCAATTGCTGGACTGGTGATCCTAGACAAATTTCTTACCTTTAATTTCTCAATATCTTTTTTCCCTTTTATATCACAGGCTGTTGACTTTTCATTTACTGTTCATTTCCACCTTTACTGATGTTCCACTGTTTTCTATTAAGAGTATGCTGTGAATTCACAAAGACATGAATATAAGACTAGTAGGGATGAACTGCAGAGAAGAATAAATGTGAGGCAGAAAGGAGGTTATTGTGAATTAGAATAAAATTTGTTTATTTTTAAATGTTTATTTTTGAAAGAGAGAGAGTGCAAGCTGGGAAGGCAGAGAGGCAAGGGGACAGAGGATCTGAAGCAGGCTCCGTGCTGGCAGCAGAGAACCTGATGTGGTGCTTAAAAACTGTAAGATCATGACCTGAGCCAAAGTTGAACATTTAACTGACTGAGCCACCCCGGTGCTGCTAGAATAGAATGTATTAATAGTTCTTGTAAATTTTTGGAAAGTATTGAGGATAATTAAAAGTTAAAAAATTATATAAGACAGTATATGGGGTACCTGGGGGCTCAGTCAGTTAAGTGTCCAACTCTTAATTTTGGCTCAGGTCATGATCCTAAGTTCATGAGATCGAGCCCCATATTGGGCTCTGTCCTCACAGCACAGAACTGCTTGAGATTCTCCTTTCAACCTTTCTCTCTGCCCTTCTCCTGTGCTTGTGCTCTCTTTCTCTCTTTCTCAAAATAAGTAAACATTTAAAAATATGAAAAAAAAAATACCTAAGAGACTATATCACTTACAATTTGGCTACATTTTACAGAAAACTCAAGTAGGAGTGGCTTAAACATAAAAGAGACCCAAAACTAAATAGTTTAGCACTAGTTTGGCAATCCTGTGGTCACAAAGAGCCCAGGCTTCTTCCCACCTTCTTCCTGCTCTCCTTAGTGCTGGCTTACATGCCAAAAGTCTGCTCATAGTCACAAGATGCTCTTAGCACTCCAGCCATCATATCTGTATTCCAAGCTGGAAGAAAATGAAATGGCAAAAGTGCACATCTGTCAACTGAATCAGCCCCCTTTGAAGGAGCTTCCCTGGCTTCTATCTACTTGGCTTCTGCTTACATTTCCTTGAACTCCTGTAGAAGTCCAGAAAGTTAGGAAAAGCAGTCTTTTTATCAGGTTTTTCATTTTCTGATTTGCTGCAGTTCTGCTCTGCATAGTACAGAATACTTGATGCCCAGGCTCTGGAGTCAGGCCACTGGGCTTTTAATCCTGGCTGTGCCGTTGTCCAGCTGGTGACTTTGGCAGATTACTGAACCTACTATTCAAAATAGTGAATA
The DNA here is from genome assembly GCF_023721935.1 of Panthera uncia. Classification (NCBI taxonomy): domain Eukaryota; kingdom Metazoa; phylum Chordata; class Mammalia; order Carnivora; family Felidae; genus Panthera; species Panthera uncia. Next base: position 23,815 of record NW_026059571.1, on the reverse strand, counting down.
ATAATACCATTATTTATTTTAAGTAATGTTTTAGGCTGAGGTGGCTTTTAAACATTCAAGTAAAAGATCAGGTTACTTTACATGAAGGCAAGAAGACACCCTCAAAACATTTGGTTCATTCATTTTGTTAACCAATAAGAACATGAGGGTCCACATACAGAGGAAAAGAAACAATATATCCAAGAAACATTTTTCTTTTCTTATTTGATTCATAATAAAAGTCACTCAATGTAGTCTCATATCTCAGTCACAACTGAGTTTTAAGAAAATCTAGGCCACACTGATAACTCCATGTTAGTACTGCTTTTTTATTTTTGCTAATAGCTACAAAATTAGGAATATTTCCTCATTAATTTCTTCTTTAGGCTTTCCAAAAAGCCTACAGTATTTCTTCTCTGAGAATAGAGTGTGAGATAATCTTTTTCCTGAATGAAACCAGGTTTTCCTTTTCTGACTCTGGAACTAGAATAATCTCCTGGGGGATCCCTCTTATCTAGGGCGACTGTGGTGGTCACTCTGCCTGAGCTGATTTCTGTTCACTTTCTTGAGCTGAATCAACTCAATGGCTCTACAAGTTGTCCTTTAAAGCACTAGACTTGTTTTTATACAAAACTTGCATATAAATAAAACCACCAGTTTTCCTAAGTTTTAACGAGGCCTTGATATTCCAGCAATTTGGTACCTAAATGCATAGGTTCTGAATAAATGTTGGAAGGAAGGAAGGATGGCAGAAAGGGAAAAAGGGAAGGGAGGGAAAGTTAGCAAAAAGAAATTTTTTTTTTACTGAATATTGGTTTGAATTTTAGTTGGGAAAAGGAATGTAAAATTTATTAATTTTCTACTTGGAGACCCAGAGTATAACTTATGATGACTTAAGAAGTTAAGTTCCTTTTATCTACATCTTAATAGACAAAGATGCTCAATGGATAAAATCCAGAAAAAAATTTTACCTGTATTTTATACATATGTTGTTCAGAAAACAGAATCTATTTAAAGATTGAAGAGGTTTTTTTTTTTCTGGTTGTAATACTCATAAAATGTGTGCATTTGAGTTTTGCTCCTGGACAGACATATTCTGCTAAGCAAGCAGTCTTAAAAGAGATTGATTGCTGAGCATGTATGTTTTTCCTTATGCTGATTCTTAGTCTCTGTAATTTGCTTGAGACTGTGGATAGCTATAGTAATAAGAGACTAGCTTTTAACCCAGGCAAAGGAGGCTGAAGTGAAACATCAGAAATAAGACTGACTATATACATCAACTAAGGGACAGTGGTTGCCTAACCCTTTTGACCCCAAGATTTCTTATGACATAAAACACCCTGCCAACAACAGAGAAAATACTTAGAACCCAGGGAAAGCTAAGGAAGAGGAAGCATGGGTGATCACCAGCCTGGCCAGATGGAGTCCTTTTGGTTGAGCCAAGTTCACCAGGGTAGAAGACCAGATCCTAGCTTGAGACCCACACCCTGATGAGTAAAACATGTGTTAAAGACTTCAAGGGGCCCAGTGGGGAACAATGAGCAAGATTTGGAGGTCCTGAACTTCCCTAAGTTTTGGGGGTGGGAGAGGAAAGGTATAACTTTTTTCTTTTTCTACTTTTTGGGTTTATCTATATTTTCCTCAGTAATTACATATATTACTCATATAAAGGTTTTATATATTCACTGGCTAAATTTCAAAATCAATATGGATTTGCTCCTTTCCTACAAAGTATGACATTTTCATTTAATAGATTGCCGTCAGTACTCACATTCTGTTTGATGCAGATAGTTCAAAGCTTAAATAACAATGAATAAGGTTTAGATGATACAAGTTACCCCTTCTTTCTCAGGGGAACTGCCCCTCACTTCAGTACCTTAACATCTGTGGCGCATTATGGGATAGTCTAGAGACAGGCACACTTCTGTCAATATGATTTATGATGGACTTGGCACTTGATATCAGCAGGAAAGGAGGGGCAATTCATTGCATAGTGCTAGGGATATTGATTATTTATATAGAAAATAATTAAAACAGATCTGTACTTCATTCCACACACAAAAATCAATTTCATGTAGATTAAGGGACTTAAATGTAAAAGGCAAAACTTTTGAACTTTTGGAAGAAAATACAGAATAGCTTTATGACCTTGAAGAAGGGAAGGATCTTAAATGAGACACAAAAGTCCTGGCCAGAGAGCAAGGGATTAGTCACTGGACCTAAAACTAAGGACATTACTTGATCAAAAGACATCACTAAAAGATTGGAGCGGCGGGGAGAGCAACAAACCAGGAGAAAATATTTGCCATACTTATTAGTAACAAATAGTAAGGGAACAGGAACCTGTCCTTTAGAAAATGAGACCTTATGTTTTCAAAAGACACTGTAAAATGTGTGAAAAGACAAACCATAAATACTGGGGGAAGATATTTGCCATGCATATAACTGACAAATTAGTAAAGGTGGGGGCGGGGGGAAACACTCTGTTGAAAAATGGAAAAAAAAGCCTTGAGTAGAAACTACACAGAAATGGAAAGGTGAACGGTTAATAAAAATATGAAAATGCATAACCTCATTTGTAATCATGGAAATGCAAATTAAACCACTAGGTGGTACTATTTTACCCTCCCCAAGGTGGTAAAAACTTTAAAGTCTTCAAGTAAACAGTAAGGATGTGGAGCATTAGGAACTCTCGGTCGCTGCTGGTGGCAGTGTGAGTTGGCCCAGCATTGGAGTCCCCTGCAGCCCTGCTGGGGAGAGCAGAGCTGTGTGTGATCTGCAACCTGGCCATTCAGCTCCTGGCCCGCACCCCAGACCTGTGGTCCTCAACCCTTCCTTACGTTAAAATCTCAAAATGAGTGTGTCAGAAATACTTAGGCAAGGACTTACCCCAGACCTGTGGATACCAAACTGTGTGCCCAGGGTGCCCAGGGGCACTGCGGCAGCCCCACAGAGGACCAAGGGATATTCACATATATTTGTTTGAGGGCAACACAGTGATACTTGGCCTCTGTTGACACTGTGTGAGCTACTAGCTCCAGATAGTTCAGATCACAGTTTCAATATCAGATTGGGCTACATTCTTCTGTTTTTTTTAGCACAATATTTTGCAAAGCTGGGTTTTCAGTGGTTGCTAATAAAAAGCAGATGCCATGCGAAAATCAATGTGTAACAGGAAATGAGGGTGACAGGGTCCAATCTGATTCCAGGTTTGAGAAGTTGTGCAGTGCCCAGGGGATACACACATCTCATTAGTAAATAATTATGGTTATTTAAGAATGACATTAGAATATTATTTTTTCTTTAAATTTGCATACATTAGATTTTTTTTATGAATGACAACTTTATTTTTTTATTTTTTATTTTTTTACTTTCTGTAATTTATTTGTCTTTTATAATTTACATCCATGTTAGTTAGCACATGGTGCAACAATGATTTCAGGAGTAGATTCCATAAGCCCCTTACCCGTTTAGCCCATCCTCCCCTCCCACAACCCCTCCAGCAACCCTCTGTTGTTCTCTATATTTAAGAGTCTCTTATGTTTTGTCCCCCCTCCCTGTTTTTATATTATTTTTCCTTCCCTTCCCTTGTGTTCATCCGTTCTGTGTCTTAAAATCCTCCTATGAGTGAAGTCATATGACATTTGTCTTTCTCTGACTGACTGATTTTGCTTAGCATACTACCCTCTAGCTCCATCCACATAGTTGCAAATGGCAAGATTTCATTCTTTTTGATTGCCGAGTAATACTCCATTGTATATATATATATACCACGTGTTCTTTATCCATTCATCCATCAGTGGACATTTGGGCTCTTTCCATACTTTGGTTATTGTCAATAGTGCTGCTGTAAACACTGGGGTGCATGCGTCCCTTCGAAACAGCACACCTGTATCCCTTGGATAAATACCTAGCAGTGCAATTGCTGGGTCGTAGGGTAGTTCTATTTTCAGTTTTTTGAGGAACCTCCATACTGTTTTCCAGAGTGGCTGCACCAGCTTGCATTCCTACCAGCAATGCAAAAGAGATCCTCTTTCTCCGCATCCTTGCCAACATCTGTTGTTGCCTGAGTTGTTAATGTTAGCCATTCTGACAGGTGTAAGGTGGTATCTCATTGTGGTTTTGATTTGTATTTCCCTGATGATGAGTGATGTTGAGCACTTTTTCATGTGTCGCTTTGCCATCTGGATGTCTTCTTTGGAGAAGTATCTATTCAGTGTGACAACTTTATTTTTTACACTTAAAGGCTGATGAAAAACCATTACTAATCCTTTTAAAGAAAATGCAACATCTCTATCAGAAAGGATGACTGTATTTACTGATTAAATACCATTTACGTTTTTTACAACACAATTCGAAGACACCGAACATACATGTTTAATCTCAGTACAGTGGATTCAAGACCAAGTATAAGTACTAAAGCATCAAGGCCAGATTACAAATTATCATAGTCATCATTGTCATTGTCATCATCATCATCATCATCTTCTCATTTTCTGTTCAGCACATTTGATGATTCATTGGCAGTACTTTGTGATGACACCATTTAGTGGTAATAAGGATGTTTTTGGACCCAATTAATGATGGATTAACCAGAATGTTCTGAACCGTGGATGTTGCAGAAATTGATGCTTTATCAGCTTGGGACTGTGCAGTGGGCAGCACAGGACTGTAAACCTTTGCTCTGTGAGGAACATTGGAGTCCCGAATTTAGTTGACACAGTGTGGGTTTGTGGGTTTGGCATGCCAAGTGTGGGTCTACTAGTCTACTAGTCTACTACATCTTAGTCTGCTAGTAACTGAACCAATAATTAACTGTGGAACTGTTATTCTTCTCACAGAAGTAGATGCCTTTTTTTTTTTTTTTTTTTTTTAATAAAGACTGAAGTCTATAGTTTGGAGCAGTGAACCAGTATCTCTCAGGTGGCGACCTGGGACCTGAATATGGCTTGGCTACTGGCAAAGGAGTTTGATTTCTTTGCCTTGCAACGTCTAATAGAAAAATCTCTTGGGGGAGGGGAGGTAAAAGACTGATCAGCATTACGTTGGGTTGCCAATCACACATCATTTGCATGAACAGTAGCTTTCTTAGCATGCCTTCAATAAATTTTTGCTTCATCTAGAATTGTGATCACATATCAGAAGGCAAACTCCACCTGATTTATAACTCTTGGCTTATATTCTGTAATGCCCATATCTTCAGGATTTGTGCCATCATCTGTGCATCTTTCAGCGTGCTCTTGGGAGAAGCCATCTTGCCAGACTCCATGATCTCCATTGTGGCTAAATAACCCACATTAATGTATTTCAGTCCTGATCTTGCAAGTTCTTTGCCTAGCATGTTTTTTCCAACCCCTGGTGTACCACACTGGCTCCAGGAGCCTTGGCTCATGTGCTGTACATGCGTTAGTTTTTCAAACACCTACTACATTGTTAGGACATAAATAGTTATTTAGGAAAGAGTTGTTCAGTAGTTCTTTTGTCCTGGGGTGCCATGAAAACATTATTGAGACACCAGGTGTGCCTTAAACCATGAATGCTTAGGAATCTCTATCCCAAATCAGTTAACTCAGAATATTTGGAGATGGAGTCTGTGTGTCTGTTTTCAAGAACTTTACAGGTGATTCTAATAGGCCACTAGGGCTGTACCATTATAGAGAAACTTTTGCACTTGTGATTTAGGATAATGCTATTCAAAGTATATTTGGGGACCAGCACTATTTGCAAATTATTTCCTGCAGGTCTACCAAGATGAATATAGTTTATATTAATCACACTTTCAGTGAGGTACAGTTTTTATAATCCTTTTGTAATCCTCTTTTACTCCTACGTTATGTTTGTTCTGGTTAAGTTTATTGAGATACAATTTTATGTCTCTTACATTTATTAATAAAAAAATTGGTTAAGTGAATTCTGGTGAGGATGTGGAGCACTGTGCAAATGAAAAATGATGCAGCCACTTTGGAAGACAATTTGGGGGTTTCCTGTAAAACTAAACATATTCTTGCCATATGATCTAGTGATCACGGTCCTTGACATCTAAAGGAATATGGATATGAAAACATATCCACAAAAAGCCTGTACATGGATGTTTACAGCAGCTTTGTTCATAGTTGCCAAAACTTAAAAAAAAATTTTTTTTAATGTTTGTTTATTTTAGAGACAGAGAGACAGCACAAACAGGGGAGGGGCAGAGAGAGCCAGAGACAGAATCTGAAACAGGCTGCAGGCTCTGAGCTGTCAGCACAGAGCCCGACATGGGGCTTGAACCCACAAACTGTGAGATCATGACCTGAGCTGAAGTCGGACGCTTAACCGACTGAGCCACCCAGGTGTCCTGATAGTTGCCAAAACTTGAAAGCAACAAAGATGTCCATCAGTAGATGAATGAATAAATAAAAGGTAGTCCCTCTAAACAATGGAATCTTATTCAGTGCTAAAAAGAAACGAGCTATCAAGCCATGAAAAGACATGGAGGAAACTTATATACATATTGCTAAATGAAAGAAGCCAATCTGAGAATGCTAAATACATACGTATGATTCCAACTATATGACATTGGCAAAACCACAATGGAGATAGTGGAAAGATCAGTGGTTGCCAGGAACTAGTGGGGATGAGTAGGCAGGACACAGAATTTTTAGGGCGGTGAAACTGTTTGGTATGATGAAGGTGGTTACATGTCATTATACATTTTTTCTAAATCTATACAAAGTACAACACCAAGAGTGCATACTAATGTAAAGTATGGACTTTGAATGATAATGATGTGTCAGTGTATGTTCGTTGATTGTAACAAATGTGCCTCTCTGGTGGGGAAGGCTATGCATGTGTAGGGACAAGGAATAATGGGAAATCTCCATAACCTTCCTCTCAATTTTGATGTGTACCTAAAAGTGCTCTTAAAAAAATAGTCTTAAAAAGAATTGAGGCCTATATTTTGTATTTTTCTTCTCACATTTTTAGCAATTTATGTTTGTCCAGCTTTATTAAGGTATAATTGACTTGCAACAAACTGCACATATTTAAAGTGAACAGTTTGTTCAATTTTGACATATGCATGCATTTATTAAACCATTACCACAACCAAAATAATGAACATATCTATCAGTCCTTAAAATATTTTCAGGGGCGCCTGGGTGGCTCGGTCAGTTAAGTGTCCGACTTCAGTTCAGGTCATGATCTCACAGACCGTGAGTTCGAGCCCTGCGTCGGGCTCTGGGCTGATGGCTCAGAGCCTGGAGCCTGCTTCCGATTCTGTGTCTCCCTCTCTTTCTGCCCCTCCCCCGTTCATGCTCTGTCTCTCTCTGTCTCAAAAATAAACGTAAAAAAAAAAAAAATTTTTTTTTAAATTAAAAAAACAAAAAACAACAAAAAAATATTTTCATGCCCCTTGATAATCTCTCCCTTTTGCCCCTCCACACCCCTTCCTCAGCACCCCCTACCCCATCTCAGAGCAACCACTCATCTGCTTTCTGTCACTACTGATTCTTTTACATTCTCTAGAATGTCATGTAAATGGAATCTGACAGTATACACTCTTGTTTTGTCTGGGTTCTTGTACTCAGCACGATTATTTTGCATACGTTGCATGTATCAGCGTTCATTCCTTTTCATTGCCAAGTAATGTTCCATTGTATGGCTCTACCATATTTGTTTATTCGTTCACCTCTCGGTGGACATTTGAGTTGTTTCTCATTTTGTATATTACAAATAAAGTTGCTATAGGGGTGCCTGGGTGGCTCAGTTGGTTGAGCATCCAACTTCAGCTCAGGTCATGATTTCACAACTCGTGAGTTCGAGCCCTGCATTGGACTCTGTGCTGACAGCTTGGAGCCTGGAGCCTGCTTCAGACTCTGTGTCTCCCTCTCGCTCTGCCCCTTACCCACTCGCATTCTGTCTCTGTCTCTCTCAAAAATAAATAAACATTAAAAAAAAATTAAAAAAAAAACAAAGTTGCTATAAATATTTATGTACAAATCTTTATGTGGACACATGCTTTCATTTATTTTGGGTAAATAAATACCTAGGAGCGGAACAGTTAGGTCATATGGTCGGTGTATGCTTATAGTAATTTATTTTTATTTCATTTTACAAAAGCATTAGTCTACCAAAGATTGGAAATAAAACTGTTCCTCACCACATGTATTTTGAGAAGTATTAGCCTAGGAGATAGGCAGAAGAATATCCAGAGCTTCATTGTTTATATCAAAAAACTAGAAGCAATCCAATTATCCATTGTCAGGAGAATAGATTATTAAAATGAGGTAATTGGGCGCCTGGGTGGCTCAGTCGGTTAAATGTCTGACTTCGGCTCTGGTCATGATCTCGCGGTTCGTGAGTTCAAGCCCCGCATGGGTCTCTGTGCTGACAGCTCAGAACCTGGAGCCCACTTTGGATTCTGTGTCTCAATTTCTCTCTGCTCCTCCCCTGCTCATGCTCTGTCTCTCTCTCCTTCAAAAATAAACATTCAAAAAAAATTTTAATGGGGTATATATTTATATATTTGTTATTCAGTAGAATATAGCAATGAAAAAAGATGAATTACAGCTATACCAATCAAAATAGTTATATTGTAGGAATGTAAACTTGAGTTAAAAAAGCAAATTACAAAAGAATGCATATGGAATGATTCCATTGTAGGACTTCAAAAACAAGCAATATTGAACAATATATTATTTACAAATACATACATATATGGTAAACTACAAAAAAGCAAGGAAATGGTAAATACAGGATAGTGTTTACTTGGGGGGCGTTGGGGTGCAATGAGGGAGATAGGGCAAACAGAAACTTTTGAGACTAACAAATTGTGGTCTTTTTTTTAAACTACAGAAATTAATTTTGATGTTATTTTTTGTGCTTATATTTTGTTATAAATTTTCTTTGTGTATGTTCAATATATAACAACAACATTTAGAAAAATCTCTGAACTGGGGCTCCTGAGTGGCTCAGTCGGTTAAGTGTCCGACTTCGGCTCAGGTTATGATTTCACACTTTGTCAGTTGGAGCGCCATGTCGGGCTCTGTGCTGACAGCTCAGAGCCTGGAGCCTGTTTTGGATTCTGTGCCTCCCTCTCTCTCTGCCCCTCTCCCACTCACGCTCTATCTCTCAAAAATGAATAATGTTAAAAAAAAAAAAAAAAAAAAGAGAAGTCTGAATAGTTTTAAAAGGCTGCCTGAATAGTTCTGGGGCACCTGGGTGGCTCAGTTGGTTAAGCGTCTGACTCTTGATTTCGGCTCAGGTCATAATCTCATGGTTCATGGGTTTGAGCCCCGCCTCAGGCTGTGTGCTGACAGTGCACAGCCTGCTTGGGATCCTGTCTCTCCTCTCTCTGCCCGACCCTGCCCCCCCCCCCCATAAATAAACTTAAAAAAAAATAAAAGGGGGTTTGTTTACCAAGACGGAAGGTGCCAATTATAAACCATCAAGAATACAAAAAAAAATCTAGGCTTTAAGTAAATATATATGTGAATGATAGGCTGTTAGGTATTACACTTGGAAATATCAGAGGCAATAACTCAAGTTATCATAGATATCTTGTTTTTCCAAGATGGATGGAATTTACAATGTGGTAGGAGTTAGGTTAAAAGTCAGAAAAGATAGGGAAAGTTAAGGAAGAGTTGCAAGTTCTCACTGAAAGAAGATAAAGCTGAATTCTTTGCTAAAGTAAACTTTAGAGCTTAGGCCTTGAGACATTTCTGTTGTTTTTTTGCTTGTTTGTTTGTTTTTACATTTTGAATGGCTTAATAAGAAAAAGCGTACATGAGAACTCCCTTTCCGGTAAGAGGTTTAGGGTTTCAGAAATGCACAGGGAGCTGTGATTCACGGAGAGAACAGCCCCCTGAGTCATGCACAAGTTCGCAGAGAACCTCGCACCAGACCTGAGACTTCCAAAGGGGAGGTGACAGGCAGGGGCAGACAGTGTTTAGTAAGCCTCTACTGTGTGCAAGGTATTTTGTATGGGTTTTATACCTCTTCTCTGATACCCTTACCTTTGAGGGCCAGTCTGTTTTTACTTTTAAGGTAGATGGTATTATTCTCGTTTATGTACATGTGAGGACTGAGACATAGAAATTCAAAACCTTGCCAGAGATTTCAGAAGAGGCTTATTTAAACCCAGATCTGTTTGATTCCAAAGCACGTTTTCTTCCTCCTGATAATAGCCAGTAATTTTTGAGCATTTACTGTATTTGTACCAAGAACTGTTCCAAGCGATACATAGATTTTCTCTTTTAAGCCTAACAATAACCCTATGAGATAAGAAAACTGAGGTATAAGATATTAAGTAACTTGTTCAGTGCTCTACAGTTAGGAAGTGGCAGAGTTGCTCTAGCTCAGGAGCCCATGCCCTTGACCTCTTCTGCCTCTTATGAGTACATGTGCCCTTTCAAGGATCAGGCTTGATTCTCACTGTCAAGGATACCCTAGGACTCCTAGTAACTTTTGAGCCATGAGTCATGGAAACCCGATTTTTCCCAGCTGGGTACTTTTGGGTTGTCTCACCTCCAGTGATCTCTTCCCTTGTTATTGGATCATACCCTCTAAGATACTTTCCTGCTGGAATAAGTCGTTTGGGAAATGTTTCTCAGTCACCTCTAACAAGTGTAGCTCATTTATTCCTGTGTGTGTTGTGCACACACTTTATGAAATCTTTTGGACCCATTATTTCCCACGGAATGAGTGGATCCTTAGTAGAACTCTCAGTTCTCTTAAACTCTCAGACTATATTCTTTAACATGGGCTTTCTTTAAGGCTTAAATTTCAAAGAAATGGTAATTCAACATTATTTAAACCATTTAATGGGATTATAACTCCTATCCTTTCTACTCCAAAAGAATTTGAAGTAGATCAAAATAAAAGAAGCCCATACCATGGGGGTTAATACAACAAAAACTCAAAACAGTATAGAGAAAACAGGAGAGAGTTATGCCAGAAACTTAAGATATTTTAGTTAATTGCTCTAGAGCACTTAATGCTGAATTTCCTGGCCAGCTGAGGCAACAGAGAAATATAATTGGTCAGATAGTTTTTATTATATGTTTAAATCTTTTTTTTTTAATGTTTATTTATTTTGAGGGAGAGAGAGACAGAGTGTGAGCAGTGGAGGGGCAGAGAGAGAGGGAGACACAGAATCCAAAGCAGGCTCCAGGCTCTGAGCTGTGAGCACAGAGCCCGATGCAGGGCTCAAACTCACAAACCATGAGACCATGACCTGAGCTGAAGTCGGATGCTTAACTGACTGAGCCACCCAGGTGCCCCTATATGTTAAAGAAGGTAAAGTTGTTCATTGGAGAGGATGGGTTACAATGATAGGTTAGTTGCCAACCGTTTTTTCCTACATATTAAATCATGGCTCAATATTTCCTGATGCACCCAGATCTTAAAGTGCTACATGTAGTAGAGATTTTGAAGGACTGCCATTGATAGTCCTTTAAAGAGGTGCCATGGCACTGCAGTAATTCTTGTTTAGTAACACCGAAATTTAGGCTTGCTGCTGAGGGGAAAGGCCAGATTCTGGCTCACTCTACCTCCTTTGTTCAGGTTCTGCTCAAAGGTCACCCCTTTCCCCGATGGTGCTGTTTAAATGGGTGGGCACCTGCCTTACTCTCTATCCCTGTTCTGTCCAACATGGTAGCCACTAGCCAAATGTAACAATTAAAATTAATGAAATTACATAAAATGAAAAAATTCAATTCTTTGGTCACTCTGGCCACAATTTCAGAGCCCATCAGTCACATGTGGTTAGTGGTTAGTGGACAACATAGATACATCTTTGCAGAAAGTTCTATTAGGCAGTGCTATTCTGTGCTTTTATGCTTGCTTTCATTTTCTTTCTAGAACTTTTCCAACATTATGCCACATACTTACTGATTTATTTATGTTCCACTGGAATGTATGCTCCCACTAGCAGAGATCTTTTTTCTAGAACATTGCAGATCTTCAGTGCTTAAAGCAGTGCCTATTACAGTTTTCTGTAAGTACTTGTTGAGCACTTAGATCAATGAAATGAATGAATAGATTTTAATATTTGAAATAAAAAAGATTTTGTCTGATGTCCTTGGATGATTTAGTATATTGTTTTGCCACAGTTTTTAAGATGAAAGAATGAAAATTCTGTAACCAAGGACACATATTTTTAAGATAATGTAACATTATTAAATACACTAGCCAAACTTTTATTTCTTTTATCATTCATATTAGGAAGGATAATAAGTACGAAAACTCCACTTAACAGCTAGTGTATTGTCCTGAACATGAAGGTAAAAAATACCAGTTTTCTTTAGGTTAAGAAGTCATGTGAGTAGGATGAGAAAGGAAAAAAACTATTTTGTAGCTAACTGGACTTCCATTGGTATGTAATTGAAAGCAACTGTGATTCCATTGTAATGGAATATATGAAGATAATATTCTACAATTAAATCCTAATACATTCCAAAATTGTATAGAAATATCAATTTACCTGAATTAATTTCAAATGAAAATTACCCATGAAATGATTGCAGTACATAAAAGTATTTGCTGTCTGAAAGATAACTAGAGGCATGACTACCCTGGGTTTGCCTATATACATAGACATCGAAGCTAGTTTTGTGATTTCTGCCAAGGATACAGCTTCAATGGCCTTGAAGAAGATTGTCTTCTCTTGGGTCCAGCTTTGTCGGGATATACTTGGAGTAGTGATGGAGGAGGAAGCTACCTGGCAGAGCCAGACAGGTCTGATGAATGCACTTTGACAATTAACCAAATGATAGATGTCAGCTGGTATGCCATCCCATTCTAGTTACTGACAGTTAGGAATTAGGTAAAGTAGGAGTGTTTTCTCCTTTTTTCTTCCTTTCTAAATTGCAGGTATTTTCTGAGTAGTGTTAGTACTCAGTGCATTTGCAAATGTAGATCATGGGGCTTCTGTAGCCTATGCAGCACTGCTATTATTTTTCTATTTCAAGTGAGAAACACCATGGTTAATGTCCTTGGATAACCTTGCATACTTTCACTGGTTTTTAAATCAGGTCCAATGAAGGGCTAAGTTCTTCATTAAAAAAATGACTAACTTTGGAAGCCCATATGTTCAGTTAAGGTTCTGAGCTGCAATAAATGTAAAGAGTCATCAAAATGTTTATATTTGCAATTTCAGTTCTTGATTCTTTTTTGAAATCTGTTCTATGTATATATTTGAAAAATTTTATCTCCTTTGGTGTTGGACCCAGAGTATAATTTTTAAAACTTTATGTCAGGGGTGGAGAGGCACAGTCACTTGCTGTTAAGACTTTAGGGTTTTTTCAGCTACCAAGAGAGCATTGCTTACGTACTGAGAATAATATGACCTCCATTTTTGAGTGCCTAATAAGTCTATTGATTTTACTCAGGAAGAATAAAGAATATGTCCTCTGGCAGTTTTCTATTATGAAGAAGTGGAAAAATAGGTTGTAAAAAAGAAGGTAGCTGAGGTGCTTGACACAGTTAATGCTAATTGTAAATTTTACTGATGCCTAACTATGTAGTCAGGGTTCCTTTGCTAGGGGGAAGGTAGGTGAAGACTTCACCAGCTCACCATGGGGAAGTGTGCTGTCAGACCTCTCCCCTCCAAAGGCTTTCTAATGGGTAATGAATTCAGAATTGCCCTCACAGAATTTGACCACTACTGATGGAAAAGCAAAGTAAACATCACCTCTGAAGATAATTTTTCATCTGCTCATGAGTCTATATGTTTATTACTACATCTAGAAATTTGGCTACTCAAATAAGAGTTTATTTCTGTTTGGAGACTTAACAAGCCAAACACCAAAATGAATGTTCTACTCTGTACAGATGAACGTCCATCTGTCCATACTGGAATGTTTCCTTCTCAGTTGATGCTTAGGAACCATCTTTTGATTTTGATCTATGTAGAAATTCTAAAGAAGATAGTTTACTGAGACATAGGTTTGCAGGTTATTATTTTTTAAAATTTCTGTTCTATGAGTATAATTTGAAGAAGAGTCTTTGAAATAATGAAATCATACTGTCTCCTCCTAAGTTTTACAATTTCCCTTGTAATGGATCAACACATACCTTTTCTGCCTTCAGGTTTGTCATGATGTCAAACAATTTTCCAGATTAACTCCAGCCTGTATGAAGTCCAGCAGCATAATTTTACGACATTTTAAATTTCAGAATAAAATTGCATTACATAATAAAGCCTCAGTACTATTTTTTTTAAATTAAAGTATAGTTGACATACAGTGTTATGTTAGTTTCAGGTGTACAACATAGTCAATAACTTTATATATTATGCTGTGGTTATCACAAGTGTAGCTACCATCTGTCACTATATAATGCTATTACAGTACCATTGACTGTATTCCCCATGCTGTACCTTTCATCCCGGTGACTTACTTACTCATTCCATAACTGGAAGACTTTGTCTCCCACTCCCGTTCGCCCATTTTGTCCATACCCCCACTCCCCTCCCTCTGGCAACCATCAGTATGTTCTCCGTATTTATGGGTCTGTTTCTGCTTTTTGTTTGTTTTGTTTTGTTTTGTTTTGTTTTTGAGGTGCCACATATAAGTGGAATCATATGGTATTTTTCTTTCTCTATCTGACTCATTTCACGTAACATAATGTCTTCTAGGTCCATCCATGTTGTCACAAATGGCAAAATCTCATTCTTTTTTATGACTGAGTAATATTCCAGTGTGTGTGTGTGTGTGTGTGTGTGTGTGTGTGTGTGTGTGTGTATACCACATCTTTCTTATCCATTCATCTATTGATGGATACTTGGGTTGCTTTTGTATCTTGGCTATTGTAAATAATAATGCAATAAATATAAGGGTGCATATATTTTTTTGAATTAGTGTTTTTGTGTTCTTTGGGTAAATACCCAAAGTACTTCTAATTAAATACAGTATTCCACTGGTGTTGAAGTACATGTATTCTTTTTTTTTTTAATTTTTTAATGTTTATTTTTGAGAGAGAGAAAGGGCACACAAGAAGGGGAGGAGCAGAGAGAGGGAGACACAGAATCCAAGGCGGGTTCCAGTCTCTGAGCTGTCTGCACAAAGTCCAACGCAGGGCTCAAACTCACAAAATGCAAGATCATGACCTGAGCTGAAGTTGGATGCATAACTGATTGAGCTACTCAGGGACCCCTCAAGTACATTTATTCTTCATAATTCTTTATGCCACTATTTTATCAGATCTACCAAATTCTTTAGGGTAGAAACTATACCTATTTATTTAACTTTTCATTTTGAAATAACTCTAGACATAGAAAAAACTCCAAAAATACTACACTGAATTCCCCAAATGTTAACATCGTACAAAACCATAGGAAAATTATGGAAACCAGAAATTTGCCTTGATACAGTATTATTAACCGATGTAAAGAATTTATTTCATTTTTGCCAGTTGCCCTACTAATGTCTTTTTTCGGGTCTAGGATCCAATCCAAACTCCCACATAGCATTTTATTGTCATGTTTTCTTAGTCTCACCTAGTCTAGCGGTGTCTTTATTTATTTTTATGGAACTTAATACTTTTCAAGAGTCCTGGCCAATACTTTTGTGGAATGTCCTCCAGTTATGGTTTGTTTGATGTATTCTTATGATAAGAATTGGCTTATATGTTTTTGGCAAGAATACCACAGAAGAGATGCCGTCCCCTCTTATTGTGTTATATTAGAGAGTACATGATGTCAGTATGTTTCATTGCTGCTGATCTAACTTTTGGTCACATAAGGTGATCAGGATTCTCCACTGCAAGTTTCCCATTTTCCAACTGGAATTTATAAGTATCATGGGAGAAGATACTTTAAGACTATGCAAATATCCTGTTTCTCATCATACTTTTGGCCTATGAATTTTATATTCCATTGATCATTTTTGCCTGCAACAATGATTACTTGGTGTTTGCCAAATGATGATATATTTTATCTCCACCATTCCTACTACACCTAAAAATTAGAGTTCTACTATAAGGAAGAGCAATTCCTTCTTCCCTCATTTATTCAGTTATTTTATCAATGTGGACTCATGACTGTATTATTCTATGGATTATAATTCATTACTGTAATTATTTATTTTATTGACCAAATTATACCAGATTTGGCCATTGGGAGCCCCTTCTGGTAGGCTCTTGTGTCCTTTGACAGATCCCTATCATTTTTTGAAAGCATTTTGTTACTTACTCTTTGGCACCACAAGATGTATGAAATTCATTTTGCTCTAGTTCAAGAATGGGTTATTTCTCCAAAGAGCCCTAGTTCTTTTATTTACTTATTTATTTTAATGTTTATTCATTTTTGAGAGAGCATGAGCAGTGGAGGGGCAGAGAGAGGGAGGTACAGAGGATCCAGAGTAGGCTCTGAGCTGTCAGCACAGAGCCTGATGCGGGGCGCAAACTCATGAACTGTGATATCATGACCTGAGCCAAAGTTGGATGCTCACTTGAGCCACCCAAGTGCCCCGAGCCCTAAATCTTTTCTGTTTTTTAAAAAAATTTTAAACGTTTATTTATTTTTGAGAAAGTGAGCGGGGGAGGGGCAGAGAGAGAGGGAGACACAGAATCTAAAGCAGGCTCCAGGCTCTGAGCTGTCAGCACAGAGCCTGATGTGGGGTTTGAACTCATGGACCATGAGATCATGACCTGAGCCGAAGTAGGACACTTAACTGACTGAGCCACCCAGGCCCCCCCCCCCCCGAGCCCTAATTCTTTTAATTGGAGATTGATAGGTAGAAACAAAATTTGGGTGCAGGTATGTTCTTGGCTGCTGAGATGTCCTTGCTACTGTGCCTCTCAGAGGGCAGAGTTAGGAAATATGTGCATGTGTATGCACATGCATAAATGTCTCTCTCCATCTGTTCATCTGTGAATATTTATCTACCTATTAAAGACTGTAAGTTCACCCTGATGCTTCTAATTACAACACAGTGCCACCAGTTTCCTTCCAGAAGTCTCCCTTTCCTTATTTGTAACTTTCTCCAACAGTGAGAAACCTGGCTTCCCTTATCGATAATACAGTTATTTATTTGCTCAACCCTAGTGTACGTATAAAGAAGTTTTTAGAATTGTGATCCCATAATCCCTGTGAGAATTTACTAGCTTGACTATAGTAGCTGGGTACAGTTCTTTTTGTCTTTAGCTTTACAGTATACAGCAAATACACTGATTTCCAAAATTAGCTCTCCACTCCTCTCAGTATGGTTACGTTGTTCATTTGTAGTACAGCTAGGAACATTGGTTACTTTTTGTGTTCCACATGGGGTCACCGGTTTTGGTTACTATTTGGAAGGTGTGTGAAACATTACTAGAGTTGTGAGAATCAGGGCTATATGAAAAGGTGTGCTCAGGAAAGTGAGTATCCCTCGTCCCTTGTATCACTTTTCCTTCCTGCTGTTCCCACTCGCCCTCTGTGGCTTACCAGTATCATTAGTTTCTGGTTTATTCTGTATTTCTTTTTTATTCCGTATATGTAGATACATATCTTCTTACACAGTGATTACAGTTCTTTTGTGTGTGTGTGTGTGTGTGTGTGTGTGTGTGTGTGTGTTTAGTAGTGTGCAATTTGAATGCTGTTTGGGGATTTCCTCTCTTCGGGGTGCTGTTCCTAATTGGTATATTCTTACCACTAATGTATTAGAAAGCTAATGAAACTATTATTTTCTTCCTTGAAAAATAATTTTGGGATTGTTTTCTAGAATGAGAGTGAGAACGCGAATTTTGTTGGCCTCGTTGGCACTGAACTGTCTGTTCCTGAATAGGCTTGGTTTAAGAAAATTGTAACATAAAACAAGCAGTGTTTTTCAGGTTTTCTTTAAGTCATTATATATATTTTTAGCAAGACATTTAAAAATGTTCTTTCCCCTTACTAATTGAGTGAATTATTTCAAGTATCAGTGAGAGCAGTTAGACTGTTGCATAAAATGTATTATTTTGCTCCCAGAAGTCTTATAGAGTAGCTTTTCTAAAAATACTAAAAACCAAACATTTCCCAGAGTTTGTTTAAATAGTGCTGTGGTGCATTTCATCGGGCACTCTTTTTCTTTTCACATACTCTGCAGGCATTTGGGCAGTCCTTCTCCATCCACCGGAAGGTTGCTGAGGATGGAGAGACCCGGGAGGAAACACTTCTGCAAGAGTCTGCATCGAAGGAAGCTTACTATCTGGGGAAGATCTTGGAGATGCAGAACGAACTGAAACAGAGCCGGGCTGTGGTCACTAACGTTCAGGCAGAAAATGAGAGGCTCACGGCTGTCGTGCAGGATCTGAAGGAGGTAAACAGCCAACTCCCTGTGAGAGATTTGTGGGAGAGAGAAATAAGATAAAATTCTTTCTAGGAGAGAGGAATAAAACACACAAAGCACATAATACTGATGCTAGTGATTTTTCTTGTTTAGTGAAATGACAGCCTGTTCTGAGATGAGCTTTTGTCTTCTTGTTTGTTAAGAATTAGAAGTCCATTTGTTGAGTAGTTGGGAATTGACCTTGCTTTTCTGCAAAAGTTTTTAAAAAATATTGACCTTAGCACTTCCTCTCCCCTTTACTGTTTTTTTTTTAATTTTTTTTTAACGTTTATTTATTTTTGAGACAGAGAGAGACAGAGCATGAATGGGGGAGGGTCAGAGGGAGGGAGACACAGAATCCGAAACAGGCTCCAGGCTCTGAGCTGTCAGCACAGAGCCTGACGCGGGGCTCGAACTCACGGACTGTGAGATCATGACCTGAGCTGAAGTCGGCCGCCCAACCGACTGAGCCACCCAGGCGCCCCATCCCCTTTACTGTTTTAATACAAGGTGGAGAAAAAGCTGCTGTGATGCTCTGTGTCAGCACTCATTCAAAATGGCAGTCGTGTTGGCTCAGGACTCTTCTCACTGGGGAGTGAGACTCCAGGGGAGTGTCTGTGGGGTCGTAGAGTCTGACAATGCAGAGCCATAAACTATTTTTTTGGCTGTGGAGAAGGCAGCAGATTACAGCTGGTATGAATTAGGTCTGGGAGTCTTCCTCAGTTGCTGGGCCTTCTGGACTCACTCTCTTCGGCTTTTCCATGGTAGCATCATGTGCCAGATCATTTTCAGAGTGGCAGAGTCATTCTTTAGTGGAGGGGGGATATTGGGAACAGCTTAATCTACCACACCCTTTTAAGAGCATTTTTGGAAACTTCATATTAAGTCATTCACTCCATTTTTGGATGTGAATGCTATAGAGGAGGTACAGATGTCCTCGAATTCTTATACCAGTGCAGAAGAGAATGATGAACCAAGTGGGCTTTTGAGTTGAGTGTTTTAGTAATGTAAAAGGGTAGAATGAAAGAATTGTTAAATATTGTAAAATACAAGAGAAATAATACAGTGATGTTTTTCTCCTGAAATTAGTGACATTACAAATAGAGTTTTGTAAATAAAGATGTAAATTGTCCTAAATTTGTTGGCATTTAATAAATAATTTGCATTTCCACATGTCCATGTTACAGTGAACTAAATGCATATTACAGTAAGGTTTCTGCTTTACCTAACTCATTCTCTTTGGACATGCCCAAGAATAGTAATATGATTTCTAGAGACCAAGAAAGGGCCGACCAAGTGGAAATTAGTGCTGGGTACTGAGAAGAACATGAGACAGTTTTCAAGATACCCTGCCTCCTTTTCCTCCAATGCAAGTGAAGGTTAAAAACAAAGCTCCTCTCTAGTTCTTTATATGATGCATCTATCAGTGTTGGGTTTGGGCCATCACTTGCTTACCCTTTATGGTAGCAGACCCTGCTCCTCCTAAGGAATTGCCATTCACCCTTTCAGCCCCAGGCTTCCCTGTGAGACAGGTGTCCACTACAGAAGTGGACCCAAGATCATGTAGTGCTACAGGCTACCATCCTGGATCGAGTGAGTCCCTGAACATCCACCAGGGGATTACGTGGAGCAGCAGGTTCACGTGGCAAGTTGGCAGATGCAGTGTGACACAGGCAACACCGCGCCATGGGCACACACAGGCAGTTGGTTTGTGGAGAATTCCCATGGCCAGTGAGTCAAGCGGTCTCAACTGCTAATTAGATGGATCCTCTGAAAGCCACACATCCTCACTGTGCACAGCAGCTGGAGCTGAGGAACAAGCAGTGAGGGTTGGGGAAGGGCAGAAAATCCACAGATGTTTTTCTGTGGAGGCATTGCAGTGGTGATTGACCAAGCATCCTCACTACAAGCTGCGCTTGAGTGGAGTTTCCAGGGAGTAGATTTATGATCACCAGTGGGAGTCGGTACTGAAGAGTGAAGGTATAAGTTATGAATGAATTGAGGGAGCAAAGAAAAAAATTTTGAGGAGCCATTCATTCAGATCAGTTTTCAAATTTTAGTGAGTATCAGAGTCACCTAGAAAACACATCAAAACATGACCCCTAGCCCCACCCTCAGGAGTTCTGATTCTGGAGGTCTTGGTGGAACGCAATTAATTTGCACTTCTTACAGTTTCACAGCAGGTGATGCTGTGGCTGCTGCCCTGGAGACCATGCATTAAGAACCACTAATTTAAACTTTTTGGCTGGCCCCAAATTAGGGAAGGGAGTATCATAATCATACGGCTCACAATTTGGGGAATTGCTGAATGAATCACTGGGTTATAATCCTCTATTTCTATACAATAGTTGATTTGCAGCAAGAGAATAACTTGCTATATCCAAATTTATGTATTTTTTAATCTAAAATATACATAAGGCAATCTAGCCTATGAGTGTATTCATTCAGGTTTATTAGTTAATGAAAAGAAAAAAAAAAACCCAGTTGTCAATTTCCTGTTCTTCTGAGTGTGCCAACAAGATATTTGTTGGTGTCCTTTCTGATGGGCTGGAAACTACTGGTATTACTATACTTGGAGGCCTGCAGGTTTTCATCCAGGCTTCATGTTTTCAAGTACCTAGTAAAATTATTAGCATTTAGAGCTGAGTACATTTGTAAAAGGAGAAAAGGAATAAATTCTATTTTTTGGTATGTTGATACAAACTTTTTTATTGAGATATAATTGACATACAACATGTTAGTTTCAGGTATATAGCATAATGATTGATATTTATACAATGATTTATACAGGGTAATGATTTGATGTTTATATTGTGAAATGATCACCACAATAGGTCTAGTTAATGTCCATCACCTTACATAGTTAAAAAAAATTTTTTTTCATGTGATGAAAAAATTTGTTAAGATTTGTTCTCTTAGCAAATATATAATACTATATTATTAATTATAGTCACCATACTGTACATTATATCCCCATGACATTTATTTTCTAACTGGGAGTTTGTATTGACATAGACTTTTGATGTCTGGTGTTAAATTGAAATCCCAGATTTGTTTTTATTGTACGCTCAATTTTATTTTTTTATTTTTGTACTCTGAGCATGGAATGATGCATAATGATTGGAAGAGAGATCATAAAACAAAAAATCATAACCTGATGGGCCATGGGAAATACAGAAGGATAACCAACACAAGATGTAGGAAATCATCAGCTTGACAGATGCTATGTGAATTTAATTGATGGAATCACCTTTATGTACTGGCAGTAAACTATTTACTCATTTATTTACTCATCTCTTATTTCAGTAGGATTGTTGGTACTGGCCAAGATGTGTGTGTCTGTAAATGTTGCGTGTGTATTATAGAAGCTTGACACATGTTTGTATACATGTGTAATTCCAAGGTCAAATTCTCTTCCATATATGGTAGGTATAGGATAATATAGTAGAAAAAAAATAGAACATTTTCTGAACTAGGTATTAGAAAATTAATATTCTAGTCTCAGCTCTGCTAAAAGTTTTACAATTATATTCATGGTATTTGTAGAAGCTTATTTTATCATATAGTAAATACAGTACATATTAAACATAAACTGTTATCATTAAAAATTTTCTGCATCCTCCATAAAAACATTGTTGAAAATATCCCTTATTATGTTGATCTATATTCTTAGGTCAAAGAAACATCAGATAAATACCTCTTTGAATTTATTACCTTGAAAATTCTTTCTGTTGAGATATGAATCAGGCAGTAGGAATTACAGTATGCTTTTTTTTTCTGCTTTGGTTGTTAAGAAGCTCCAGGACTATGTTTAACTGTAAAAACTCAGATTTTTCATATAATTCTTCCCATTTTTATCATCCTGATTGTATGTGTGTCTTTAATAGTAAACTGCTTTAACAAATTTTTTGAAGTATAGAGAGCATAAAGAAAAACTATCACCCCAACTAAAGAACCAAATTAGGGATTAATCCTACAGGGCCAGTAAAAAAACCCTTGGGTTGCCTTGATCAGCATCATTTTGGTGAGAGCTTAAAGAGAACAGGTTACTATAGTGCCTAAGCAGATATTTAGTAAACAAATTTGATTTTCACTTTTCTCTCTCCAACCTATAGGTGTAACATGTAGACGATAGCCTAAATAGGTTTATTTGAACAATATTTATTGAACACTTACTTTGTATTGAAGTAAAATCCACATTGATAAAATCATAAAACAGGATAATGAAACTTCTAATAATACTGAATACTCTCAGTTGTTAGTAAGGGAAGTCAGAATTTACTGCAATATTTTACAAAGCATACAATGCAATTTTACCGGTATTCCTAACCAGAATTGGTGTATATGTGAAAAAGAGATGTTATGGGAGATAGAACCCTTCAGGTAGACTGCAGAAGATTGGAGTTATAAAATGGATTATTGACCTTAATAGAGATTAAACCTATACTTTAAAGTGCAAATAACTTAACATTGATTGCCAGATAATATGCCAGGCACTGTTCTAAATTCTTTACATGGATTAACTTGCTGAATCCTTATAACACCTTGTTGAGGTAGATTCTATTATTATACCATTTCATTTTCTGACAGGGCACATAAATCACAGAGATGTCACATAACTTGTCCAAAGCATGTGAGTAGTAAGTGACAAGCCAGGATTGGAACTCAGAAAGTCGCTCTCATCTAGACTCTGTCTGTCATGTCACTATACTGCCAAGAGAACAAGTTTGCCTCCTCTCAGTCTTGCCTCACGCTAATGAAATTTCTAGCAAAATATATGAAGCTTTATTTAGTGCATTATCTAAATTTGTAACTTACTGGAATATTATTATTAGTTTTGTGATGTGGCTATTTTTTTAAATAATTTTTTTTGTTAATGTTTATTTATTATTGAGAGACACAGAGCATGAGCAGGGGAGGGGCAGAGAGAGGGGAAGACACAGAATCTGAAGTAGGCTCCAGGCTCTGAGCTGTCAGCACAGAGCCTGACGCTGGGCTCGAACTCACAAACTGTGAGATCATGACCTGAGCTGAGTTGGTCGCCTAACCAACTGAGCCACCCAGGCGCCCCTTGGGATGTGGCCATTTTATATATATTTTTTTCTTTTCTTTTTTCTTTTTTAATTTACATGCAAATTAGGTAGCATAAGTGCAAAAATGATTTCAGGAGTAGATTCCAGTACTTCATCCCCTATGTATAACACCCAGCGCTCATCCCAACAAGTGTCCTCCTTAATGCCCCTTACCCATTTAGCCCATCCTCCCCACCCACAACCCCTCTAGCAACCCTCAAGTTTGTTCTCTGTATTTAAGAGTCTCATGTTTTGTTTCCCTCCTTGTTTTTATATCATTTTTGCTTCCTTTCCCTTATGTTCATCTGTTTTGTATCTTAAAGTCCTCATATGAATGAAGTCATATGATCTTTGTTTTTCTCTAATTTCACTTAGCATAATACCCTCTAGTTCTATCCACATCATTGCAAATGGCAAGATTTCATTCTTTTTGATTGCCGAGTAATACTCCATTGTGTGTGTGTGTGTGTGTGTGTGTGTGTGTGTGTGTGTGTGTGT